>NW_025886964.1:0-4738 GCF_002878395.1 Capsicum annuum
GAGTGATGATGGAGTGTTCACATTTTACAGTAATGTAGAGACTTTTATTATGTCCAGTACCTTCCACAGGCAATTCATCGTCTAAGAAAGTAATCTTATTTGCTTCAAGGATCCTTTCAACAACTTTTTCCAGTTGATTCACTTTAATCTCACTGGGAACACATGCTTCGTTAAGAATATTCATTATAGCCTTACGGTGTTCCTCTGAATGTATCAATAAAGACAACAAAGAAATCTGTGCTGGTGTCTTCTTCAACTGTTCTATAACAGAATATTCTGGCAATTTTATTTTCTTTAAAAATTCTTCAGCTTCTTCATCAGTAACAGGTTTCTTGAACGTCATTCGTTCTTCACCTCCTTGTTTATTCTTTCTTAACTCTACTGGAGCATAATATCTTCCAGATCAAGTTAATCCTCCTACTTCATCTACATCTTTAGTCACTTCTTTCCCCTTATGCATCACCACAACGCGCTCATAATTCCAAGGGACTACTTTGGTATCAACCATAGGCAGCTGTGACACTGGTTTAATAAAAATAAGAGCTACGGGGCTCCTTTTATAATTAAAAGAGGCTTATTGGATCTTTCGGTAATAATGAGTTTTGGGTTTATTTGACTTGACCCAATATTTTTTGAAATCTCTTTCCCCATCACCAAGGGATCATTCGATGATTCAGGTTTTGCTATCACCACCTCCGCTTCTGCAGGCCTTTTTTTGTCAAATCCACAGCATTTGCTGATTTTTCCAAATCAGTTTTAATTTTAATGATCGGCTTAAAGAAAATTATATCATCTTCACCACTGATATCACTTCGAGCATGTTTGTTTCATTATGATCTGGCAGCGGATTTTGATTGACATTTGGAGCACCTGGACTTTCTACCATAGTCTATTGGGTATTAATCAACTCTTGAATGGCTCTTTTCAGATACCAACATTTCTCTGTGTCGTGCCCTAGGGAATCAGAATAGTATTCACATTTTCTAGAATAGTCCAAATTCTTCAAAGGAGGATTCGGGATCCTTCTCTCAATTGGGTTTAGAACATTCATTTTTCTTAGCCTATAAAATAAACAGGTGTAAGATATTCCAATAGGAGTGAAATTATCTTTTACCAAGTTATCCTTTTTGAATTCTTCTCTAGGCCAAAAATTAGACCTCGAAGAGCCTCTTTGAACTTGCGGGGCCATTGGATGATTTTGGATTGCTAGTGTACGCCACTGCGGGTAAGAAGGAGCCCGAGCATATGGTTGTGTATTACAAATAGGATATTGGGGAGATAGAACGACATAAAATGGATTCTGTGCGTATGGTTGACGTGCACCTCTCCAATTTTGTCGTGGACCTGTCACGACGGTTGCTACATCCTCTTTTCTTTTCTTTCCCCCAAAACTTCCTACACCACTTTGAATTGCCTGTGTTATTGCTGTCAAAGTGGCTTGGCTGATGATCTTTCTTGACTTTATTCCATTCTCTACCATCTCTCCAACTTTGATAACTTCGACAAATGTGCTTCCGATAGTAGAGAGCAAATGATGGAAATAATCAGGTTCTTGTGCTTGCAGAAAAATATCAATTATTTCAGATTCTTTTATCGATGGTATGACTCTTGAAGCCTGCTCTCTCCATCTGACGGCATATTCTTGAAAACTTTCGGTAGTCTTTTTTCTCAAGTTGGCAAGCGTAGTGCGATCTGGCACTATCTCAGTGTTATACTGAAATTGTTGAACGAAATCTCGAGCTATGTCATCCCACATGTGCCAACGGGAAATTTCTTGGTCAATGAACCATTCAAAAGCTATCCCTGTAAGGTTTTCTCCAAAGTAAGCCATCAATAATTCTTCTTTTCCTCCTGCTTCCCTTAATTGATTGCAAAACTTTTTCAAATGAGCTACAGGATCTCCGTGTCCTTCATATTTGTCAATTTTTTGCATTTTGAACCCTATCGGCAAATGGACATCAAGAAACATACATAAATCCTTGTATGAAACACTTTTTGGTCCACCTACTCCTTGCATATTTCTCATACTCTGTTCTAGACTTCTAACTTTTCTAGCCATCTCCTCCTGTTCCTCATTCTTGGCAATCTTCTCAATCACGATAGGTGTATCATGTTGATGAATATAATAAGGTGGATTTTGGGATTTGAAAATTATTTCAGGAGGATATAACATATCATGATTTGGTTTTCCCATATTCTTCGGTACTGTCGGTTGAATACCCGCAGTAGCTGGCGCTACAGAAGTAAAAAGTGGGTTATTTGCGACAAATTAATTTGGTGGGCACATGGTAGAAGTACCAGCAACTCCAGACATATTATCAAATGGGCCAAATCCTGGTAGGTAAAATGGATCACTAGTTTGAGATGGGTCAGAATTTGGATCATTTGAAGTTGAAAGTCCAGGGATTGAAGAAGACAGGGCTTGTCCATTCAACCAAGCTTGGTACATCTCCTCCATCTATTGTTTTAATGATTTTATTTCTTCCATTGATGCTACTTCCTGCGAAATCAACTGATTCTGCTCTTCTTCACTATCAGACCCTGTACGTTCTCTGTGGGTCATTCTTCTTTTACCCTTGTATCTGGTGTTATACAGATGTGATTCCAGTTTAAACCACAAACCAACCACCAATAACTTTATCTTTTTGTGACCAAGTAGCAAACAGGTGAGTGTTATATATTTAACACATTATAATGCCACGTTATATGTCATGCTTCTATATGCATTTTTCAACCTATCATGGAAGGCTTTGTGTTTCATCCCAGCTTTTTAGGCGTATTTTTTTCAAAAATTATGATTGAACCCTTTGGAGGGTTGCCTACGTATCATGCCAGGACATGAATCAGATCTTACGTAGTTCGGGAGGAATTTAACAAAATTGTTTTGTCTCTTTTTTTTTTGAAGAAAATAAATAAAGTGAGGTAAAATATATGTAATATATATAGAAATAAACAGTCAACTTCATTACATTCTATAATATAAATACGACATAATAACTGAACCAACTCCTAAAATAAAACCTACTAACATCTGAAAACCAAAAGACATAACATCTAAATAAGAAGTTTTAAAACAGAAAAAGAAAAACTATGACAAAGAAAACAACTATCTATTCAAGGAGACTTCGGCTTAATATGTCCTCCCAAGCTCAAGTATATGTCCTCCAGTGAAGTAGTGAGACGCTGTTCGAAAGTTGGTACTTGTGCCAAAAAGTCCTCGCAATCCAACTGCTGATAATCCAAACCCATTCTAGTAGTATCCTGTGCTACACAACGAACCTTCCCTCGAAGGGAACTGAAGGCCTGATCCCATTTCTGGGCTGTCGATCTCGAAAATCAACCATCTCTCTTGCACGTTGTTCACGAGTAGAAGAAACCACCAACTGTTCGCGTAATATTTCTTTTTCACGGATCCATTAAGATCTCTCTCGATCAAATTCTTCTTGCATGTTCTGCTCAACTTCTTGCAACTGTTGTAAGCGAGATGCGGCAAGTTCTGCAACGTGTGACCCCCTAGTGGTAGCAAGCTTGATTTGTCCCCGAAGTACAACCTCAATATCTGCTGGCTTAGCTTTTTCTTCAGCAAATTCCCTTTGTTGTTCGTATATTTTTGCCCTGGCATGCTCTAATTCTGCTCTTAAAACTTGATTGGCTTCATGATGTTCTCGCATGGCTCTTTCAATTCCTATCCTGATTGCAGCTTCCTGATTTATAGGTCCCTTAACCGATCTTTCTGGTCTGACTGATGGACTCGACTGTTCTTCAAACCATTCACGGTAATCTAGATGCACTTATCCTTTCTCATGCTCTATGACCATCGTTTCAATCCCCATAATACGGCAACCCTCCCAAATCTGCTGGGCCAAATCTTTTGGAAGTGAAATCTCTGGTCTGACCTCAAATACAAACTCAGTTATGTTTTCCGTTATGGTAATAATTTGACGACTGCCTAGCTGACGTAGAACCCTCAATGGAACATACGGTTGAACACCTCTAGTACCCATTAATAACAAGAACAGACGAATGACAGAACTATGTATGACTTGCCTCCAAGGGAACCAATGGAGATTCCAAGTGATTTTATCTGCTGTCAAAGAACAAAAAAGTTTAACCCAATCTCCAATTTCTTTTAGACATTTATATTTCTCCATCCTTTCCTCATAATCGTTGATGCAATTATATCGCTCGGGATCGAACCTTGTCAATGTAGGACGTTGATAAAGATGCTCCACAATCCACATCTGTAACAAGATATTACATCCCTCGTGTAATATTTCTTAATCAGTATTTGTACCACTCCCGCTAAACGAATATTAATTTTTTCTTCTCTTCTCGGGAAGACCATAGTGCCTAAAAAGGCTGCCATGAATGCAAATCATCTGTGAATTTTTAAAGCCTCAAAACTCCCCTTATTACAAAGTTGTTTACCATACTTTTCAAACCCCCTTGCCTTCCGTATCTGTCATACAAAAATTACAAGGAAACCCAACCTTTTTTCATTGATTCTTCTTTCGTATTCCGTATGTTCATAAGCTTGCAAAATCTGTTTATTGAAATAAGTCTTGGGGCTATAAGTTTCTTTCGATGCATATCCCCATATCCAACATAGCCCGCTATCTCTTTTAAAGTAGGTGTCAACTCAAAATCTGAAAAGCGGAATACATTATTCTTCAGGTCCCAGAAATTCAGTAATGCAACAATCACTTCCCTATTAGGGTTGATTCTCATGATACTCGTC
>NW_025886965.1:0-1146 GCF_002878395.1 Capsicum annuum
CTTGATTTTAGTCTTAACAATAACATGATCTCAAAGTGTTTGTTAAAGTTCCTAAGAGAATGAAATAGTCACAAGATAATGTTGTTTGAATTAATGGTTGGCCTAATGATTATGAATGGTTGGTAAATGGTTGTAAAGGCCTGGTTAGCCATTTAATGAACTAAATAGTAACCTTGGTGGTTTAAATTACTAAATGGGTTTGAGACCTTAAATATATACTTGATTTATGTCTTTGTTAGATAATGGGTTCGAGTCCCTAAACTTTGAACTGAACAAGTTTCTTTGTTAGACAATGGGTTTGAGTTCCAAAGTCAATTGAATGAACAAATGGTCTATAATGATAATTGTATGTGGTGTACTTGCAAGTAGTGTTTGTATGATGATATCAATGAAATGCCTTTTGTAAGTAATTGACTTATTAGTTGTTTCTGTGGAATGATTGTTTTAAATTGGTCTTAATGGCGGGATGTGTAGCCGAACCACGAAAGTGGATTCTGAAGAACTAACACCACAAACTGCACTAGTTGGTGCGGGGGTCTTATGACCGGGTGGTTTGAGTCCTTTGAATGACTATATGAATTAAAGGTTTGAGTCCCCTTTTACTACATGTATTAGTGCTTAAGTCATCTTTATTATGTTAGGAGGTTTGAGTCCCCTATATAGGCATTACGATTATGGATACTCTCTGCTTCTTGTGGCTACACGTACAGAGGCCCTTCCAGGTAGGGGAGAGCTGGACCTATATAGCCTATGGGTGCCTTGTTCTAGGATGGTCATGCTACATAAACTAGGTTAATGGTTTTAAAGTTTATGCTAATCTTGTTTCTTATCCTGGCATGATATATATATATATATTGCATTAGATATATGCATTGATTGCCTTGGTATGAACTATTGGCACTATTTTATCTTTATCCTTGAATTACATGCTAGCGCTTTAATCGCTAACCGTATACTATGATGTATCCCTATGCGATGCATGTGTTGATCATACTACACCTCCGGCTCAGTAGATTTAGACTTTGGATACAGTAGTGTTGACTTTAAGTGGTGAGCTTCCATCCTTCAGAAGGCTTCATTTCTTGTTTGGGATTCTTAAGTTTTTCATTGGTTTAGTTTTGGGCATTGGTTTTGGCCATAGTCGGA
>NW_025886966.1:0-15147 GCF_002878395.1 Capsicum annuum
TTTATTAAACCAAGGCTTATGTTGTTGTTAACGTCTCTCACCCAAAGAACATTATGTACAAACCAAACCAAGCACAATGATTGCTTGTGCTTCTTTGAAAGTCCTTTACCTTTCAACGCTTCAATAAGATTTTTGTTTTTGAAGCTTAGACCAACAATGGACACCAGGTCATCACGATCACTCGACTTTTTTTTTCCTTTTTTGGGTGTGCGGGGTGCTTTTTTTGGGTCAGAGTAGGTATAACTTGAGAAGGAGAAGGAGGATAACATTTTAGTTCGGTAACTATGGCAAACTTCTCTCAACTAAAATAAATAGGCATGCCACAGTAATTTATCTATACCTCATCCATCGTATCTTTGTTTTCATACATAAACCTGCGTTTGAGAAGATCATATACCATTTTTATCTGGAAATGAGGATTGTTGTCCTCCGGCAAATCAAGATATTTTCCAAAGCAGCTTACCTGAAATAAGAACCCAATCTTTGTTCTCAAAGTATTATTCTGAAGGTGTCGAAAGATTTTTCTATGACTGACTTAACCACCAAATCACCCGTTAAATCTGTGGCACCATCGCACTGCATTCTCACAGGGTAAAGATCAATGCTGAAGATTTTGACCAACTCTTCGACGAAAGGGCTATTAGCATTTGGATCATCTCTTTTGAAAGATTCCTCCTCCCCGTGTTCATTATCTTCTGTTCCTGATTGAGATAACGCTTGTAAAGAAAGCTCATAGAGTGGTGGATGTAGCTGAGCTGCTGCACTTGTTCCTTTACTTGGACTTGATTCGATTTCTTTTATTTTGGGAGCCATGTTATCTTAAATTAACAAGAACATAACATATATTATAATTGATTAATGCATAACAGTAATATAACAGTTCCAACAGACAACTAATCTGTTGCACCAGGTATGTTATCAGTTACGTCATATAACCGACCTGTTGCAACGGATGAGTAATACGTGGGAACCATAAAAATAACACTATCTGTTGCACCTGGTATTTTATCTGATGCAACACATAGCTCACCCGTTACAACGGATGAGTAATCCGTTGGAAACAATAAAAATAGATCACTAATCTATTGCACCAGGTATTTTATCTATTGCAACATATAACCGACTTGTTGAAACAGATGAGTAAACAGTTTAAAAGAAAAAAATGGATCACTAATCTGTTGCATCAGGTATGTTATCTGTTGCAACAGATAACCGACCTGTATGAGTAAATCGTTGGAAAGAATAAAAACAATCCTAATTTGTTGTAAAATGAAGAGTAAACCGTTGGAAAGAATAAAAATAGATCACTAATCAGTTATCTGTTGGATCAATATTGTTTAGGTTTCTTCCAAACAGAAGAGTCGTCTGTCGCAATAGATGAATGATCTGTTAGATTATTCACTTTTTGCATTAGATTTTCATAGTTACATCAGATTTTTAATCTACTGCATCAGATTCTAAAATTAAGAGTAAACCATTAGAAATAATAAAAACAGATCACTAATCAATTATCTGTTGGATTAATATTGTTTAGATTTCTTCCAAATAGAAGAGTTGCCTGTCGCAATAGATGAATGATCTGTTAGATTGTTCACCTGTTGTATCAGATTTTCATCTGTTGCATCATATGTTTCATTTATTATATCAGATGTTTCAACTGTTGCAATACCTTTTCTACCAAGATAAATAATAAATCAACCCAGCAACACCAACATATCACACACACACATACACACTAAGAATATCAACTGTGACAAAAAATCACCCAAAAATTTGAATCAACAGTACGACAACGAGAATAAAAAATACAGAAATGCCAGATATTTAGGTTTTATTCAGTCCACATTTCAATACCAGAAGAGTAGTTGGCTCAAGTTCCTCTGTTTCTTCAGAATTTTTTACCTGTGAAAAAGGAAATGGGAGGGCGAAGAACTCAAAGTTATTGTTGCTGAAGAAGTATTCACGTCGATTGATGGTTGAAAGTTGAAAAGAAACTCGCCCGACTATTTATCGCCGGAGGTTGAAGGGAGAAATTTTGCAGAACTGTTGCTTGGGAGAAGCTGGAGAGAGAGAGAGTGGTTGATTAGGATCGAAGAGGGGTGTGGGTTGGGTTGATTTGTATTTTTGAAAAGATTAGAAAGTTTTGAAAATATTAATCAAGTCCACAATCAACTTAATCAAGTTTTCTAATGATGTTTGAGCCTATCTGTTGGTCAATGTCACCAATCCTTCATTCAAGACTTAAAAGACATCTTTCCTTCAATTTTCTCTAGAAACTAGAGGGTATACGAGCAGTGTTACCACGGGCATAATGTGAAGAACGTTTTTAGATTAATTATTATAATTTATAATATTTTTGTGTAATTTTTAAATAATGTATGTTATATATACCCTCGTATCAGTTTATGTGGTATTGATACAATTTTTAAGAGTCAACTAAATTTTTTATATATTTTTTAAATATTCTAAATTATTAATTATTGTGATATATATATTAAAATATATTATCGTCATGACATCCAAATTTTTTGACTTTTTAATTATATAAATTAATAAAGAGGATTTAAAAACAAGAATATTTCTGGTGAGTTTTTTACTGTTTAAATTGTGTTTATCATTTATTTTCTTATTTTTTTCTGTGAAAAGAAATGATTTAATTAAATAAAGCTAGTGGTGACTTAATCTTTCCATTTCTTTAATAACTATTTTTATTAATTGAGTTATGGCAACAGATTGTATATCTGTTGGATCAGATAACCCATCTGTTTCAACAGATATACCATCTGTTGCTATAAATTGATCATTTGTTTAAGGAGCTTTTTTTATCTCTTCTAATTGATTCATAAGTCACAACAGATGAGGAATTTGATGCATCAGAAGCGTTTTTTATTTTTGTTTGTTTGTTGAATGTGTTTAGACAAAAGTCACAGTCAGGACTATTCATTAACTTTTTTCTTAAAAATCATATCTTAATTAGATTAATACAATGTTGTGACTTTTCAAAAATTAAATAATCTTTCTTTTACAATTATAATATCATTTAGTTCGTTATTATTTGTTAACGAACCATTTTTAGGATAATTTTTCATCATGACCGCATCCCTAACTCCAACTGCCGACATATTTTGAATAAGAAATAAATAGAATGATAATTAAATAATGAATAAGAATTAAAAGTTCAAAATCGACCAAACCAAACAAACATATACATGGATTTTTTTGAATCCCTTATAGGTAGATCAGATATAAAAAAGGGAAATACATACGCTAAAAGAAAGAAAAAACATAACCTAATTATTATTATTATTACTATTATTATTGTCAACCTGAAAATTTTCATCCGGCAACAGCAGGGCCCTCCTCAGCCTTGCTCGAAAGTCGGCCAAATCCCTCTGGAGTTCATCAAACTGCCTTTGAAATTCCTACAAGGACTCGATATGAACTTTCTTGTACGAATCTCGATCTGACATATTAGTATTATAAGTATAGTAGAATGAATGAGAGTGAGTGAGGAGGCTAGAGGGACCTATTTATAAAATGGTTGAGAATTGGAAGGGACTGGATTTAGTCAAACAAAAAGCCACGACTGTTCATATCCCTTAAAAGGAAAAATTACACAAATCCCATATTTAAGACACCATATTACACAATATCCCTTAATTTTAAAAAATTACATAAAATTCCAGATTCATATTTACTAGTGATACATATGCTATATGTATCACTGCTTAACATATGTATCATAATTCAAAATTCTGGGATAAAATATAATTAGCAAACTATCCGGATTTATGTATTGTGTGTGTTACTTAAATAATACTGGTGACTTTATTAATAAGTAAATTAGAAAAAAAATGGATCTAAATACAACATTTTATCTTTTTGTTGTATTTTCGAAAGATAAAGATTGGTAATCTATTGCAAAAATATATTCCACCTGTAAGATAACTTACAACATATGAACAATCTATTGCAATAGATAGATATATCAGTTTGCTTTTTCTTTAGCTGTGGCATCTGTTGCAACTTGCTAGTCATCTGTTCATTCAATTTCATCGAGAGCAATCGATTTTTCTAAACACTTCTTGGCCAAATTCAATTTTTGCTCTTGGATTGCTTCTCTTTTTTTCTTTGCATCCTTCAACCAAACTAAATTTTTGCTATTGGATTAAGGGAAAAAATTAAATTTGGAGGCCAGCTTGAAGGATGCAAAGAAAAAAAGAGAAGCAGTCCAAGAGCACAAATTGAGTTTGGCCAACAAGTGTTTAGAAAAATCTATTGCTCTTGATGAAATTAAATAAACAGATGATTAACAAGTTTCAACATATGCCAAAGCTGATGGAAAAGCAAACCGATATATACATCTGTTGCAACAGATTGTCCATATGTTGTAAGTTATCTGATAGTTGGAATATATTTTGCAATAAATTACCAATCTGTTTCTTTCGGAAATACAACAAAAAGATAAAATATTGTATTTAGATCCATTTTTTAATTTACATATTAATAAAGTCACCAGTTTTATTTAAGTAACACACATAACACATAAATCCCGGACAGTTTGCGTCAGATATGGAGTCTGTTGCAACAGATATGAAGTCTGTTGGAATACATAGCAACCTTACTGGTGGTTTGATTTATTCCATCAGTTGCTCCGTCTGTTGCAACATCAACAACAACATAAACTACAAACAACAAATGAAAAACATTAACAACAAAGAAAACAACAACATTTGTTCGAACAACATCATCAACTACAAAGAAGCATACATCATATGTTCCAACACCATCAACAACAAGGGACGGACGGACCCACATGGAGTCCTCCGGGTGCGAGTACAGACTGAACTCGTATTGAACTTTATATATGTATGTGGAAATAAAGAAAAAATGTATATAATCTAATCAATGAGCACCCATAGTAAGAGTTGTTTGGTTAGCCTAGTTGTTGTTTATGGGTGCTTAAGGCTATTTATTTCTTTTGGTCTTGAGTTCAATTCCCACTCAACACATATTTTTTAAATTTTGGTAACCAACTCTTCTCTTCTTATTCACTTTAAAATTTTTATTTTTTTCCCTTCCTCCTTGTGTTGATTGTTCGGACTCCACTATTTTTAAGCTAAGAATCACCCCCCGTCTAAACCACACCACACCACAAGTTCCAACAATGTCAAACCCACCAAAAACACCACACCACAAGTTCCAACAATGACAGCCCCACCAACAACATCAATAACATCATCAACAACAAAGAAACAAATAAAATACATAAAAAAAATGATACTGCTAACAAGGCTTTTAAACTTCTCCAAATAGATGATTTTTTTTGCATCTTATAATAAAAATTCTCAATATGTTTATTCAACAATTAAAAGTTCCTTCAAATTTTTTAAATAAATATGATATGGGAAAATGGTAATTAAATAAATAAAAAGATGTAAATAAAGTCGCAAGAAGAAGACGAGAATGAAAGAGAAATAGTGGATCATATCATACAATGTCAAAAGGGGGTCAAAACAGCAATTTCAGTTGAGGAATATAAGATATGGTATCAATCGGTTTAGATCCGAACGAAAATTTTTGAGAAAGAGGAGAGAAAAAAAGGCTATGATAACCCTAAAGAGGCTAATTTGGTAGTAAAATAAACCCCTAATTAATATTTTCTTGATGGGAGTGCCAAGTCAATATGAAAAGGAAGAAGTATTAGGGGTTTCAATATTCATTAATTAATATTCACAAATAATTTGAGGGGCACGAGGAAGAAAATGGGTGACATTGAAAAGACAGGACAAGACTACTCAATGAGATTTTTGAGTTATCCAATAAATATTTTTTACCGCCTTTAGTAGTACTACTACTCTATCTACTTGGACAGTAGCTTGCTTTAAAATTAAAAGAAAACAAAAAGATTTTCAAAGAGATATGTCGTCTGTTGCAACAGATTTAGATATCTGTTTAAGAAATCCCAACAGCTCAGTCATTTGTGACAACAGATGGAAATGTCATTTGATAACTAAATCAGAAACGTCATATGTTATAACTGATATCAATATCTGTTTGAAAATTTCCAACACCTCAGTCATCCGTCATAACAGATGCAAATGTCTATTTGATAATTAAATAGGAAATGTTATCTGTTGTAACAAATTTTGTTATCTGTTTGAAATTCTTCAACAACTCAGTTGTTTGTTGCAACGGATTTCACTGTAATTGATTTAGGATGAACTAGGGATGAAAGAATGAGCTCCTCATTAACTTAATGTTAAGATTAATAATAGTACCTACATCGATCTAGGTGGAATGAGGGATGAATGAATGAGCTCATAGGGTCAATTACAAATCCAATTGAGTCATTGCATTTGCATGGTGTTAGTATTGCGTTCATCCCTACCCGAGTCATTGATCGATCAATCTGAGTTGAAATATGTTCTCATTAACCTAATATTAAGATTAATAATAGTACCTACATTGAGCTAGGGGAATTAGGGATGGATGAATGAGCACAAAGGGTCAACTACAACTTCAATTGAGTTTTTTGGCAATTGCATGATGAGACGGTACTGCATTCCTCCCGACAAGAGTCATCGATCGATCACTCTGAGATAAACCGATTCTTACTACCTCATATATTTAAATAATACCTTAATTAAATAATATGGTACTAGGGGTGAGTTCTCATAGGGTCAACTACAACTCCAATTGAGTCTTTTGTCAAATGCATGATGAGACGGGACTGTGTTTCTCCCGACAAGAGTCGTCGATCGATCACTCTGAGATGAACCAATTATTACTACCTCATATGTCCAACTAATACCTTAATTGATTAATCTAGGACTAGGGGTGAGTTCTCATAATGTCAACTACAATAGATGACAACGCCTATTTGATAATTTACAACTGATCGGTAATCTATTGCAATATATGACTCAATCCATTTGATAATTTACAACATATGGGTAATCTGCTGCAACAGATGACTTAATCTGTTTGATAGTTTACAACAAATGTGTAATATATTGTAACAAATTACATAATCTATTTGATTTGATCCAGCAGAAAAGACATCTGTTGCAACAGGTTGAGCATTTGTTTATATATAATTCAATTGAGTTCATATGACTAATACCTTAATTGAATGTGATTTCTCATAGGTTCAACTATAACTTCAATTGAGTCTTTTGTCAATTACATGATGAAATGGTACTGCATTCCTCCCGACCAGAGCCGGTGATCGATCACTCTGAGCCAAACTGATTCTTTGTACCTCATATGTTAGACTAATACCTTAATTGATTAATCTAGGACTAGGGTACTAATACCTTGATTGAATAATCTGGGACTAGGGGTGAGTTCTCATAGGATAAACTATCGATTAATCTAGGACTAGGTGTGAGTTCTCATAGGGTCAGCTACAACAGATGGCAGTACCTATTTGATAATTTACAACATATGGGTAATCTGTTGCTACATATGATAATCAATTTGATAATTTACAACAGATGGGTAATCTATCGCAATAGATGACTTAATCTATTTGATAATTTACATCAGATTCATAATCTGTTGTTACCTGACCTGATTGATAATTTACAACAGATGAGAAATTTGACGCAATATGTTGAACATTTGTTTTTTACAATTTCAATTGAGTTCATATGTTAGACTCCTAAATTGATTAATCTAGGATCAGGGGTGAGTTTTCACAGGGTCACCTCCTAGAGTACTTGGTCAACTACAAATTCAATTATTTTTATATGATTTTAAAAATTACGCATATATCTTATGATTTTAAAAATAATTAAGATCATTTTGGACCAAATTAATATTTTCAAAACTACTTATCATTCTTTTCCAAAATACAAATCAATCCATACAAAACATTTCATCATTTCAAATCTTGAGGTCTGGCTCTTTCTCTCTTATTCTCACTCAATAATATAGTACAGACAATAACTACTCAATAAATTTGCTCAACCCTCTACAACAGATCTCTTTTCTTCTCATTTTTGACTACATAGGTGTTATTTTCAACATTATTCTTGCTTGTATCAGTCGTTTTCTTTGTCTTCGCAGGCAACAAAGTTCGAGAAGAGCTCTATATTTGTTTTTTATTTTTTTTTCTAAAAAATAAGGGCTTTTAAGTTAATGATAAAAAATAAAACTTTTAGTTGTATTATCTTCGAGAATGGGTTTACAATTTTGAGTTTTGATGGTAAAATTGTAGGAAGAACTCGAGAAATCCCTAGTTTCTATCACAATGTTCCGTTGAATGTCGTGGTATAGTTGGATGGTGGTGGTGGTGTTTGTCGTCGTCATGGTGGCATTAGTTGGTGGTGTTTGTGGTGGTGTCAGTATTCATGGTGTTTGTTTGTTTGTTTGTTGGCATTGGTTGGTGGTGTTTATGGTGGTGGCTGTTGATGTGTAGGTATTCGCGGTGTTTGTAATGTATTTTTTAAAATCTATGCATACATCAACTGTAATGTAATTTTTGTTTTTCTTTATCTATAGGTAAAATATGTCTCTCAAAAGAAAAGAAAGTGAAAGTGGATCAACATCTGACCACTAAAAAAAAAGGTTACAGTACAGAGGGATTCGGAGGAGCTTCCTGAACAATCTCAGTTAGGGAAAAGTGAAGTTGAGGAGAGATGTGAAAACAATGTTGAGGGAGGTAGACAAGGGTCCGTAGATGGTGATGAAGAAAATAAAAGTGAGAAAGAGGAGGAATAGGAGAGTGAGAAAGAGAAAGAGGACCACATTATACGGCTTTCCTTGGGCTTTCATGGTAAAATTAATCACTAATTTTACTCATCCATTAATTTATATTGAATATAGTAATTATGATTTTTTTTCTTGCTTCCTGTTTACACTTTTTAGGCTTGAGCATTTGAAGCCATTCCTTCCCTTCGAAAGCAGTTAATGGATTACCCGGATGAGGTTTCTTATCCAAGGATGTTTAGGTGGTTGGCTGCAAAGAGCAACACCAATATTAAGGTGGCTGATCTCTTTAACCCATCGAATGATGCAGTACGTCTTCGTCAAGTAAAATAATTCTACTCAAAGATAAGAAAGATATTGAACAGTTGTTATAGCTGGTGCATGAGATGTTATATCTGATGCACCAGATGGGACATCTGTTGCGATGGGGTATATATTGCATCATATTACCTATCTGTGGCTTTGGTTCTCTGAACCCAACTCCTAAAAGATTAACCATCTACTGCAAATTATGCAACAGATGTTTAATCTGATAACATATCATTCATCTGTTGCGACGTACAGATCATCTGTTGCATAACAGATTACCCGTCTTGTGCAACTGTTACAACAAATAATTTATATTTTGCATCAGATTATCCATGTGTTGCTCTATTTTTATAAACCAGAATCAAACGGATTTTAACCATATACAGCAAACTATGCAACAGATGGGTCTTTTTTTTAAAATGTAGCCCAACTGTGAAAATTATTATATTATATAATTTAAATGTATCTATCTTTTTTTCTTTTTTATAGGTTGTGCATTCATGGATCGTGCCTACTGAGGAGGAGTCGGTGATGACTTCTTATATTACTCTTGGTCATGTTGATACTATTGCAGACCCAACGGTGGAGTTAATAAAGAAGGAATTGGCTGGAGCAACAGCCATAAGAAGAGCAGTTAGGCAAGGTCAGCCTAATGTTAAGGCTCTTCATGACCAACCTTTTACTAAGGCAGATTCGGGTGCTTCTTCTGGTGGAGTTGTTGGTGTTGGTGGAAGGCATGTTGATTCTGCTACCAAAGAATAAATATGATTGAAAACACACTTTTTTTCCCTTACACAGGTCCCTCTCACCCCTCTTCACCCTTGTGTTCTCATTGCAAATGCGATGAGTGCAAGGACAGACAGGATATACTCTTTGAAAAAGTAGAGGCTATCTCTAAATCTATCGAGGAATTCAAATCCAATAGGTGTACCATACCATCAAGAAGGTGAGGGAGCCACACACTCCTACAACATTGGTTAGGAGAAAGAAAGAGCAATTAGAGACGTACTCTCCACTCGAAAATCAAAAGAAATTGCAATTCCTCCCTCTCCAAAAGCTGTTGAAGTTAAGGGGCCAGTCAAGAAGGTGGACATATACGCGAAAATTGGTGCCGAAGAGAAGAGGGATCCGTGATAGGATAAAAATGCTAAACCAGGCGCACTAGATTACCCTAGGCCTTTCTTTCCCCCCAAGACTTCCAGACTATGACTGATATGCATATGCCGTACGAGGATAAGGCAAGTTTACTTTTCCTAACCTAGCCCTTCTAATATAACCCATGAATAAGAAGCTACACAACATATTTCACATCTATTGCAACAGCTGGGTATACTGGTGAAACTAGTTATGGTTCTATTGCAACTTATTATCTATCTATAGTATAAGTTGCGGTGGATTATTGATTCAGAGAACCCTATGCAACAGATGTACCATCTGTTGCATCTTTACAATTACTAACCTATTTAAAAATTGACTTCTTATCTCACAACATGTTGACATAATTTTCTACCTCATTAGGAAAAGGCAATTAATGTACTGGGAAGCTTATGACGCTGCCGATAAGATAATAGACTTCGACTTCTGCAAGAAGCTCAAGGATAGGTATGATCAACTCAATGGAGAGGTGTCAGACCTTAGCGTGGGACTTGATTTCCTAGTTCCTACATTGGTCTTGGATGAAGAAGAAATATTAAGATATGTTAGATGGGATAGGCCAAATCCACCTGATAAGAGCTGGACCGAGGCAAAAAGGATTCCTGCAGTCATTAGCATAAATGTCATGTATTATCGGGTTGTTGAGATACTACTCAAGGAGGGAAAGATCAATGTTTATGACTCCAACGTACCTCTCATCGATGATTTCAATCTTTTTCTCCTCGTGGAGCCAATGATGGTGCTGTTGCCCATCTTGTTAAGGGAGAGTAAACTGATGAATCATTTGCCAAAGGAAGTGTTGATGAAGAAATCATGGGATTTTAAAGGTCAAAACAGGGGAATGATCTTTCCAAAATATGATGCTACTAAAATGAGCGGCTCGCACGCTCTTGTACACATCGAGTATTTGTTGATTGGCACAGAAATGGCTGAGCCTATGACTTTTCTATGCGACAACGCTGTGGCAAACCTGCAAAAGGTCTGGGTTTATGGGGTACTAACTGGAAGCTTGGAGCCTATGTATATAGAAGAGTCTTTGAAATAGAAATTTTAAGTTCAAGTCACCCTTCACTTTATTACATGTACATGTAGTGGCAATAATTTTTTTCTGATGAAAGTTGAGTTTTTATTATGCAATAGATTAGATTGTCAATCTATTGCAACAGTGGGAAAACATGTTTGAATAATCTAATAATCTAAATCTAATCTGTTGCAATAGTGGAAAGACCTGTTTGATAATTTCTATGAATAATCTAATAATCTAAGTCTAATCTGTTGCAACAGTGGGAAGACATGTTTGATAATTTCCATAGATGACCTAAATTTTACAACATATGCGTAAATCTTTTTGATATTTTCCAACAGTTATGCTTGAATATCCATGTCCTCGTCGACAACAAACCAGTAGCAAATACACACACCACCATGAAAATTTCAGCAATTAGGCTTTAATATCTATGTGCCCAACAACACCAAACCAGTAGCAATAACGGCAACAATGTAGTATCTTTTTGCTCGATTTTGTTTCTCTTCAGAAGCCTTGACTTTGTTCAACAAACCCCAGATTACACAATTTGCTTGTGAAGGGTGTCGTTCTTTATACCAATCAAAGTAATCGTATCCACCCAATTTCTATAAAAAAGAACACAATTACAAAATAATTACAAGTCCATAATTAATTAATTAATTAACTAAAAAAATATTATCTTTGAAATCTTACAAGTAAAAAACCTACGACTCGGATTTTGTTGAGTACAAGAAGTCTTTAACAGAGCTTCATGACCGCACTTACAATATCAAAAATTTTTATCACAAAAAATAGTGGAAGATGCGCTCAACATTGTCAAGGTCAGTTGGAAAAAATGAAAG
Organism: Capsicum annuum; assembly: GCF_002878395.1. Taxonomy (NCBI): domain Eukaryota; kingdom Viridiplantae; phylum Streptophyta; class Magnoliopsida; order Solanales; family Solanaceae; genus Capsicum; species Capsicum annuum. The sequence goes on from NW_025886966.1 coordinate 12,049, forward strand.
TAATAATTTGAATAATTTGGATAGATAAAAGAAGATGACAATGAAGAAGAATATTTGGAAATTTAGGGTTAAATTTTAGGAGAAAGATGAATATATAAGACAATGGGGGGGGGGGGGGGGGAGGCCTTTGGGGGCCAAGTGATGGCAAGTCAGCGAAATGTGCCAGGTCTGACACTAACACATTTGATGCTTATTTTATTTTACTTTTTTAAAATGAACATGTCTACTTGATGCCTATTTTATTTTAGGTGTTTGAACTGAACACCGTCGATGGGTTGCGCCTTTTTTATTTCAATTCACTTTAACCTTTTTAAACATAGTGGTAATTTTTTATGTCCAATAAAAGTTGAATTTTTATAATGTAACAGATTCTCCATCCGTTGTAATAGTTATCCTACCTGTTCTGACATATAGTTTATCTGTTGCAATAGGTTGGTCATCTATTGCATTATCTCGATATTTTTACCTAAAGTCCATCTGTTGCAACAGTGGAAAGACATGTTTGATAAATTCCAACAGATAACCTACCTGTTGCAATATATGTATAAATCTGTTTGATTATTCCAATAGATGTGTCGCCTGTTGCAACAGATAAAGTCCATCTGTTGCAACATATGTCTAAATTTATTCTTTTTTTCCCAATAGATGTGTCATCTGTTGCATTATCTTGATGTTTTTATCTAAAGTCCATCTGTTGCAACAGTGGGAAGACCTGTTTGATAAATTCCAATAGATCATCTACCTGTTGCAACATATGTCTAAATCTATTCAAATTTTCCAATAGACGTGTCGTCTATTGCAACAGATACATTATCTGTTGCAATATTTGAATCTATTATTCCTTTTCAATTAATAAGTTCAAATCTAAGGAATAAATAAAATTCGTAGATAAAATAAAATAAATCGAAGCCTTCATAAATTAGCTGAAATAAGTCAATGAATAAATGAAAGGTAAAAAAATTGTTATGGGTACAGATCTCAACAAATACATCAACAACAATTTAAGTATACTGCCAAGTATTGGTTTGACAGGCTCAAGCTATAAAGATCTACTCAATATGGACAAATTGTTCTTCATCCGGTGCTATGGAATTCGGCTTTGCTCGTCGTGGATCTTCATTGTCGCTTGCGTACGGTTTCTGCACTTTTTGTTCTCCGTATTTCCATAAAAGGAGTAGCATATTATCAATGTTGTTTAGCAGTAGCTTCTTCTACATCCACCTGGAAAGCTAGAATTGGTTAATGCTAATCACGGAGATACAACAAAGCGGAAAAGGATAACTCATCTCTTCTAGCAAATCAAACAGGTTTTCCTCCCATTTTAAATTATCCCAAATATATTATATTTCTGTTGCAACAATGAATCAACCGTTGGTATAAATTTCTACATGAGGAGGACCCTGTGATAATTTCCAATGGATGAACTATCCGTTGCAACATATGAATCATCTGTTGCAGCAAATAGGTCATCTGTTGGTACAAATAAAAGTTGTACGAAGAGCTGTTTGATTTGCTAAAACAACCAAGACATACGTTGCACCAAATAAAGGATCTGGTGCAACAGGTTAGTCAACTGTTGCAACAGATGTATATATCTGTTTGATAATTTTCAATAGATGTGTCATCTGTTGAAACAGATATGTGTCTATTTGTTTTGTCAGTTGAAAGACATATAATATATTCACCTTCTTCAGCTTGTGCTTCTCTCCTATGTTGCTCAGTGCAACACACAGACAGAGGAGTTGCAATTTCACTTTTTCAAATGTCTGATAATGCCCTGAAAATCACTCTTCTTCTCCTCTTATCCCTAATCTCTAATGGAGAGGATGGAAATAAAAACCTTTTTGATGGAATGAGACCCCTCTTAGATGTCAATTTCTTTACAGAAGCAGTTAATGCATTAATAGCATTAATCACTACATCATGTTTCGCCTTGCAGTCTTGACATTTGCATGCAGAACATTCACTGGGAGAGGTAAAATCTGTATAACTAGTATGATCATACTCATAATGGTTTGCTTTAAATACTGTAAGAAGAGCATCATTAGCACCAACAGCAGCACCATTACCACCACCAACAGCTCCATCAACAACAACAAGCCCACCCTCCAAAATTGTTTTTCTTGTAATGGTTGTTGCTCCAAACAATTCTATTTTTATTCTGTCGATGACCTTAGGGTCTGATAAAGTTTGAACAGATCGTAAAGTAAGAAAGAATAACATCTTCAACTCTTGATTGGTTGGAACTAGCGATAGATACACATTCTAACATAAATCAATACATATATTAGAATGATGATTAGATCATTCAAAAAAAAACATTAATTAAAAGAAAAAATTAATTATAATTATACTTACTGCATCCTTCGGGGGGTTGAAGAGATCAACAAATTTTGTATTTTTATGAGTTTTGAGCGACAACCATCTCAAGATTCTTGGTTAGGAAACTCCTTCCTGGTAGTTCACTTGTTGTCTCAAATAATGAATGGCTTCAAACGCCCAAGCCTATAAAATAACGTCAATAAATCAAACCATTATTGAGTGAAAAAATGAATGATATCATAATAGAAGAAACAAACATTTACCATGAAAGCCCATGGGAAGCCATATAAGTTGATTCTCTTTGGCGCTAACGGAGTCAACAAATATCTGACAGTCATTTTGAAGCTTTCATGCCCCCATGGATAACAGTTAAATACCTCAAGATCCTCGAAGAGATTTATTAAACCGAGGCTTATGTTGTTGTTAACGTCTCTCGCCTAAAGAATATTATGTACAAACCACACCAAGCACAATGACTGCTTGTGCTTCTTTAAAAGTCCTTTACCTTTCAACGCTTCAATCAAATTTTTATTTTTGAAACTTGGACCAACAATGGACACCTGGTCATCACGATCACACGACTTGCCTTTGCCTTTTTTGGGTGTGCGGGGTGCTTTTTTGGGTTAGAATAGGTATAACTTGAGAAGGAGGATAACATTTTAGTCCAATAACTATGTCAAACTCCTTTCAACCAAAACAAACAGGCATGCCACAGTAATTTATCCATACCTCATCCATCTTATCTTTGTTTTCATACATAAACCTATGCTTGAGAAG
>NW_025886966.1:15247-16102 GCF_002878395.1 Capsicum annuum
TGGGGGGTGCTTTTTTGGGTTAGAATAGGTATAACTTGAGAAGGAGGATAACATTTTAGTCCAATAACTATGTCAAACTCCTTTCAACCAAAACAAACAGGCATGCCACAGTAATTTATCCATACCTCATCCATCTTATCTTTGTTTTCATACATAAACCTATGCTTGAGAAGTTCATATACCATTTTCATTTGGAAACGAGCATTGTTGTCCGCCGGCAAATCAAGATATTTCTCAAAGCAGCTGTCCCTGAAATAAGCATCCAATTTTTATTCTCAAAGTATTTTTCTGAAGGCATCGAAATATTTTCCCATGGCTGACTTAACCACGAAATCACTCATTAAATCTGCGGCACCATCGCACTGCATTCTCACATGTAAAGTGAGGTGGCTTGCAATAAAAAAATATTATCGTGTTCGTCTCCATATTTGTACATATTCTTCTTTATATACGAGATCCAACCATTTAGTTAGGTCATCTGCTGGAAATTATATAATAGGTCTTTCTACTTTCTTGATTTGTTGCAACAGATTATCTATCAGTTGCAACAGATAGATTATATATTGCAACAGATTAGATATCTGTTGTGACAGACAGATTGAGAAATATCTATTAATGCAACTAACGACCAACCTACTCCAACAGATAACAATCTGTCATAACAAGTATTGTATATGTTACATCAGATCTACTATCTGTTGCATTATAAAAATTTAACTATCCACAAACATAAAAATTATTGCAACTACATGTAAAGCAAACTGGATTGAAATAAAAAATTGTTATCGTGTTCGTCTCCATCTTTGTGCATTTTCTTCTTTATACACTGGCTCCAACCATTTAGTTAGTACCCCA
>NW_025886966.1:19102-34786 GCF_002878395.1 Capsicum annuum
ATCATTTCTTTATCCCATTGGAATGTAGAAACTAACTGATCAAGTCTCAGGCTACCAAAATCAACTTTCTTACGGAGATCATCGTACCTATCCTTGAAATTATTGTAGAAGTTGAGTTCCATTATCTTATCCGCAGCATCATAAGCATATGGGTACGCTAATTATCTGCCCCCCATGAGGCAGAGAATTTCATCAACATACTGTGGTATAAGAATCCAATTAATTTAAATAGGTTAGCAATTGTACAGAGTAAAAACACAGTAGAAAGAATCAGATGCAAAGAGTTCTCTGAATCAGTTCACAGATTACCCAGCCAACGAAATTCATGTAATAGATGCATATTATATTTCAACAGAATACCAAGATATTGCAATAGATTACACATCTACTGTGTAGATTCTTCTTTGTGGAGTAGATTGGAAGTCTAGGTTAGCAAAAGTAAACTCACCTCGTTGGATGGTATGACACCCTTCCTGGATTTCAACTCCTCAACAGCTTTAGCAATAGCCTCTAGATTTTCAAGGAGTTTATCCTCTCTGTCATTGCACACTTTGCATTTGCAATGAGAACATGAGGGTAAAAAGGAGTTAGAAGGACCACTTTAAAGGTGTAAAGGACCGGTGTAGGGGTGAAAGGGACCTGTGAAAGGGGTGTTTTCAAAAGTATTTATTTTTTGTTAAGCATGCTCATAATCACGACTATTAGTAGCAGGATGGCTTCCACCATCATAAACAAATCCCTACCAGCAATACCCCTCGAAGAAGCACCCAGATCTGTTTCAGTTTGAGGTTGGTCGTGAAGAGCTTCAACATAAGGCAGACCTTGCTTAACTTCTCTTCTTATGGATATTGCTCTGACCAATTCCTTCTTTATTAACTCCACCATTGGTTATTCTTTTGTATCAACAAGACCCAGAGAAAGAAAAAAAGTTATCCCCAGCTCATCATCGGTAGACACGATCGAAGAATGCACAACCTATAAAAAAGACAAGAGGCATTTAAATCATATAATAATAATTTGTAGTCAGTTGGGTTACATGGATGTTAACAAAGCTAACTTATGCAAAAGATGATCTAGCTGTCGCAACAGCTGATCTGTATGTCATAACAGAATGAAAATATGTTGCATCAGACTATACATCTGTTGTATAATTTGCATCAGATGGGTAATTCGTTGAGTTGGGTTCAGAGAATTAGACCAATAGATAGTTAATCTATTGCAAAAGATGGATCGTCTGTCATAACAGATTACCCATTTATTGCACCAGATGTAGTTGACGGGTAATCTATTGCAACAGACGAACCATTGTCGTAACAGATGGAACATCTATTTCAATATCTTTCTTTGCAGCCGCTAACCACCTAAGGATCCTTGGATAAGAAACCTCATCTGGGTAATACTTGAACTGCTTTCGAAGGGGAGGAATGGCTTCACATGCCCAAGCTAGAAAAATAAAAACATAAAGCAAGCAAAAAAAAATTCATAATAAGTATATAGTCATTATAAATTAATGAATGAGTAAAAATAGTGATCAATTTTACCATAAAAACCTAGGGAAAGCCATATAATGTGATCGTCCCTGTGGATAGCTTTGTCAGTAAATATTCAATAGTCAAGTAGTAGCTATCATATACCTAAGGATAGTCGTTGAATTTGTCAAAATCATCATCAAGCGCCAACAAATCATCTTATATGACTTTCCTGACGTCTCTTACCAATAAAACGGAATGGACAAACCAAACTAAGCATAATTTCTCTCTGCAGTGCTTTGGTATGTCTTTATCATCGAGATCTGCCATCAAATCTGCCACTTTGTAGCTACTACGTCTAACAATGCCCAATAACCCATCTTTTCTTACCTTGTATTTGTTGGACCCTTTGTGGGGTGTTTTCTTGATGAGAGGTTCTTCTGGACGATCACATATCAAGCTCATCACTATGACAAACTCTTTCAATCCAAAAATTGGCTTGCCACAGTAGTTGATCCAGACTTCATCCATTTTTTTCTGCCCTCCTTCCCCGCATACTTGATCCTGCACTTGAGAAGGCCATATAACATGCTCATTGGGAAATAAAGAGTGTGGTCCTAAGAAAACTCAAGAAAGTATGCAAAGCAGCTCTTCTTTAAAAATCCATCTATGTTTTCATTTTTCATAATACCAATGCCACCAATACCAATACTACCACCAAAAATACAAATACCGATACTAACAACAACATCCGCCAACAACACCACAAACCCCATCCAATAATAACATGATAGTAAAAAAATACTGAAACAAAAACTAAGGTTTTCTAGGGTGCTTTCTATTTTTTTTAGCATCAAAACACGAAATTGTTAACCCATTCTCGAAGATAATACAACTAAAAGTCTTCTTTTTCATCATTAACTAAAAAACCCTAATTTTTAGAATTAAGAATAAATGTAGAACTCTTCTCAAACACTGTTACCTGTGAAGACAGAGAAAATGATGGATACAAGATGGAATAAAGCCAAAAATAACAACTATGTGATCAGAAATGGGAAGAAAATCGATCAGTTTTAGAGGGTCGAGCAATATGTTGAGTAGTTGTTGTCTGTATTATTGAGAGAGAGTGAGAGAGAGAGAGAGAGAGGTGAGAAGTGAGAACTTGAGATTCGAAATGAGGAAAAGTTTTTCCCATAAATGGATGATTTGTATGGGTTGATTTGTAATTTTAGAAAAGAATGACAAATTTTGAAATTGTTAATTTGATCCGAATTGTTATTAATTAATTTATAAAATTTCAAAATCTATAGTTTTTAAAATATTAAGTTAATGAGAACTCATTTCAATTCAGAGTGATCGATCGATGACTCGGGTCGGGATGAACGCAACACTAACACTATGCAAATGCAATGACTTAATTAAAGTTGTTGTTGGCCCTGTGAGCTCATTCATTCATCCCTAGTTCCACCAAAATCAATGTAGGTACTGTTATTAATCTTAATATTAAGTTAATGAGAACTCATTTCAACTCAGAGTGATCGATCGACGACTCGGGTCGGGATGAATGCAATACATACACCATGCAAATGCAACGACTTAATTAAAGTTGTTGTTGACCCTGTAAAATTATTCATTCATCCCTAGTTCCACCTAAATCAATATAGGTACTATTATTAATATTAATATTAAGTTAAGAAAAACTCATTTCAACTCAGAGTGATCGATCGATGACTCGGGTCAGGATGAATGCAACACCAACACCATGCAATGCAACAACTTAATTGAAGTTGTTGTTGACCCTGTGATCTCATTCATTCATTCCTAGTTCCACCTAAATCAATGTAGGTACTAGTATTGATCTTAACATTAAATTAATGAGAACTCATTTCAACCCAGAGTGATTGATCAACGACTCAGGTCGGGATGAACGCAATACCAACACTATGAAAATGCAATGACTCAATTTAAATTGTTGTTGACTCTGTGATACGGGTGTAGCAAGTTGTCCAAAAAGTTCACAACCATTCACACGTAGCCAAGCTTGGGAGTTACAAAAACTGCAAGCCTTGTTCATGCAAATGACCGTGTGTGAGTTGGTGATTGATCCACCTAATGGTCTAAATGTTTTTAAGTGTGAAAAAGAGCCTTGAAGTGTAATAAACTTACACTCCAAGGCCACCCATCTGTTCATTTTCTTCTTTATTTATGGTGTAATATAAATAGATAATATTAGGGTTATTTGGAAGCTGGTTCTTTCATAATATTTTGAGACATAAACACTTGTAATATTGAGAAACTTCTCCCTCTTCCATTGGAGAACCTCCAAATCTAAAAATTCACAAGTAGAGTGATACTTGTGTTGTATATTGGCTAGAAACAAGGATCTTGAGGTCATAGAGTTCCTCTTGGTCCAAGTAAGAACTTGGTGTTAATATTCTTTAGTCTTAGAGTCCTCTCTTGTTGTTATGGTTCTTAGACTCTTGAATATTACATGTCAAGTTACTATCTTCTTGTAATCTCGTTACGATTGTGTTTTGTAATCTTGAAGTTTAGTGAAGTCATGTGGGGCTCTTTCGATTCACTGGAACCTTGTTGACTTTCTGGTTCTTGTTGAAAACTTTATCATCTTATTCTAAAAATGTGATTCTTAAATCCTACTGAAGCCGTGTGTGACCTATTTTGATTCACTAGCACTTCTTGTTCTTGTGTTAGTTTGTTCATCTTGTTTTTGTTGCTGGATTCTTGCATTGTGGACTTGATAGTGTATCATTTGGTATCAAATCAAGTCTAATTGTGTTCCTACACTACCAATCTTGGGCTCTCTTGGACGAAAATTCAAAAAAAAAATTATTGAAATTTGAAAATTTTAGAAAAAAAAAGAGAAATCTATCCATCTTGTTGTCTTGGTCGATATTGGTGTTTGTGTGTTTAGATATAGGTGTTATTTTACTTGTTTAGTGTGTTTCTAGTGTTGGTTTCTTTCTCACCAACACTAAAAGTGTGTAGATCTAAAGTTGAGCTTATAATATTGACCATTGTTGTGGTGACTTGAAGTGGCCTGTAGGTTGTACCTTATTGATGGAAATTGCTGGTTTTGTGTCGTATTCTTGAAGAAGTTGATATTGTGTTCTTGAAGGTTGTTGCGGTGTTCATTTTGTTCTTCATCTATTCTTACAACTTAAGACAACAAAGGTGTAAAATAGATCCAAAAGGTTGTAAGACAAGAGTTATAAAGTTGTTGGTGAGAAAACTTGCACACATCACTTCCTAGACTTGACAACCACTTTTTCTTAAATCAAGGGACCTTGTTTTGTGGGATTAGTATAGTCAAATCTCACCTTTTGGGTTTGAAAAGTTGAAAAAGATTACAAGACTTTTACTTTCTCTCCAAAACCAATTGTCATCCATTACAAGTTGTGTGAATATCAAAATTTCAGATTTGTGACAAAAAAATTGTGTGGGACTAAGACCAATTACATGCTGCCACATCACCATTGATATTGCCACATCACTAATAAGCTCAAATTTGGATATTTTCTAGTTTCTAATTGTTGATTCTTGGTTTCCTTACTTGGTTCTAGAACTAATTAACAAACTAGTACATTCCTACTAGGTTGTCAATTAGTCCTTTGAATCCGTTTGTTCGTGTCAACGATTACTTGGGTACTTTTATCTTTTGAATACGTTGCTACTTCTTGGTTCTAGACCGACGTGAATTATTTGAGTCTTCAAAAAAGAATCCACTTCAAATAAGAGCTTAATCATACCTTAAGGATTCACGGGTTACTAGTCAATCTACAACACTTGTGGAACTAAAGTGTGAGGTGATCCAAGAGTGTAAGTGAGGATAGGATTTTTTTTTCACAAACTTATTTGCAGATTTTGTAGGTAATACCTTGACAATGGAAGGGACTATGTCCCAAAATATGGATATTAATGCTCTTAACTCTATGAGGGCCACTCTTGAGCCTATTACCCGAATACTTGAAAGGTTGAATACGAAAGTTAGAGCCGTGGGAGGGGATTTGACAACAATAAAGGAAGATGTGTCGGCTATTAGTAGGAGATTAGAACAAGTGGAGAGTTAAAGGAACTCTCGCCCTTCTACTCCTTTACATGTTTCTTCAAGTGGGCATGATAGAACTTCCTCTGCAATCATCACTCCCAAAACATTGCACCAAATGCTAAATCCACCCTAAGCTCCACTAAATGCCGCAAGCTGAACCACTCCTTTCCCTCCAAACCGTGACCCCACTAGACCAATACATTTCCAAACTCCTCAAGTTCCACAAGAGGGACTTAGACGTCAAGTACTTCCGCTAAATCCGAACCCTCCCTTCCAAGTTCCATTAAACCAAAGACCACCACCTCCACAAAATCGAATTTCTCCAAATCAAGTTCAAAATGTCCAAAACCAACTAGCCCACTTTGAGAAATATGGTAGAGAGAAATATGAAGGATATGGGGCCTTTAATGATACTTATATAAGGGAGGAGGAGATGAGAAGGGGATGTGGAGATCAAATGAGATACAAGGGTATAGAGGGGGAAACCGACACCAAAAGGGAGATGTAGGCATCAACACCATCAAGTTGAGCCTATCAATCTTTAAAGGTGAAAGTGACCCCGAGGACTACTTCTCTTAGGAATCATCTTGTGACAAAGTTTTCCAAGTTAATGATATCTCAAAAGAAAAGAGAGGTTGTTATGCCATCGCTCATTTTAAGGGTTATGCTAACATTTGGTGGGAGTACATCAAGCAGTTTGGTAATGAATTAGCCGATGGGCAGCCACCACCTTGGTTTTGGTTGAGGTACTTGATGAGACAATAGTACCTTCCTGAGAGTTATCGCATCAGTTGCTTGCTAAATTATACAACTTGCGTCAACGTAACAAAAGTGTGATGGCGTATTATGATGAGTTTTAGCAACTCATGTTGAAGCTTAATCATCGTGGGGAATAAATCAGTAATGACATCATCCGGTTCAAGTGTGGGTTGAACAAATAGATCTCCACTCATTTAACACTTCACAAGTTTGATACCGTTGAAGGTATTTTCCAAGCGGCTCTTGAGATTGAAAGGGAACATAAAGAAAAGTCGTCGTTCAAGGCAAGGGGACAATCCACCTTGGGTTGGCCTAGAAGTAAGGAGATGGCTCAATCCTCTTCAGGTTGGCCCAAAAACAAGGACCAACCCACCACTACAAGGCTGTCCAATCCCAAAATAGTCCATAAAATTCCTCCAAAATAAGAAGTTCACAAGTATACTAATACAAAAGGATTCCAATGTTTCAAGTGCCAAGGTTGGGGACATAAATCCAATGAATGTCCAAATTGTCGCAACATGATCCTATGGGAAGGGAGATTGTATTACCTTGAGAGAAGGTGGGTGTTAAAAATGGAGAGGATGAGGCCGAACCTCAAGATGGAGAGAAACCCAAGAATGGACCACATGATGATGATGAAGATGATGGTGAATATTTTTATCCACAAGAAGCGGAGTATGTAATACCCCGGGAAATTTTTTGTTGAAATTTTGTGCATAAACGAGTTGGGTTTTATCTTCTAGAATGAATTATAAATTTTTCGTGTGGAATGTCTTAGATTATGACCCACCATTATGTATAGTATCGAATAAGCTTTCCAAAGATATGTGTATCATCCAAAAAGGACATTCGAGCGACGAGTTATGAACATTCCGATCGAACCGTGAATAGTAGTGAACAGTAAAACGTGCAGGAAAAAGTACTAAGGCCTGGTGTATTTTTGCTCCAACTTTAAACAATCATAACTCTTTGTACATAATGATCTAGGTGATCTACTATATATCAACGGAAATATCTGGGAGTCCTCTTTCCAATGAAATTGGTTTCATCCAATTTGTCTATCGGAGTAAAACGTTATGGTCAATCTACTTCAGCCAATCAAAAGAGAATTTTTGGGTCAATTTCAAATGATCATAAATCCTCGTACACAATGATCTGGGTGAGATACTATATACCAATGGAAAGATATGAGAGTCCTCTTTCTAATGAAATTGGTTTCATCCAATTTGGACAACGAAGTATAACGTTATGGTTGATCTACTTTAGACTATCAAAACAGTCCACCAAAGGACAGATTTGAGAATTATTTGATTTTTAGGTGCGTTTTGGTCATTTCCCCTCACCCAAAATCCGTCCAAAGCCTATATTAAAGCCTATTAGAAGCATTCTATGTTATATTTCATCAAATTCCCTCAGAAAGAAAACCCTAAGCTCCTACATCCAACTTCAAGAACCTCCAAAGTTCACCATTAATTTTGCAAATTTATACAAGATTCCAAGTTCCTAGTTCAAGAACTACAAGAACCATCATTCAAAGGTACGATTAACATCTCAAAAATGAGTATCGATCTAAAGTTCATCATTCAAGGTATGTGGGGTTTTTCAACAAGAACTCTCTTTCGTTCTTGTGCCCAAAAGTAATTTTCTTTACAAAGGCATGATTTTTATTTGATTTTTACGAATTTGAAGCATAAACCCATATCTTATGATGATTATTATGAAATCTTGATGTTTATGATTTTGAAATATGAATTTACATATGTGGAGATATAAAGTATGAATCTTGAACGATATTTATCATGATTTTAATATTTGGGTCATGAATCCCCATCGGAAATTGTGTTTTTTTGAGAAAGTGTGTGTTATAACCACGTTGATGTTGAATATTTGAGATATTTTGAATGATTTGACTTTTTGGTCTTAATGGAGTGCTGACATTCAAGAAAATCTTTTTTTAATAAGATTTTCGTTGAGATTCTTGATTTCAGTGTCTGAAGACTAAGGAACAAAGAAGTTTCCTTGGTCAAGGTGTTGTGGCGAAACTAATCTGTTGAGGGTGCAACTTGGGAAGCTGAGGCGGATATGCGATCCAAGTACCCTCACCTATGTTCTGCGAACTCCGATCAAACTGAAGGTACCGTTCTTTCCTAAATCATGCACTTTTGATAAAAGTTGTAGCAGTTCAGCTATTATTTATTATGTGTTCAGCTGTAGTTTCTTGAATTTATTGATTCTATGCTGCATTCGGAGTGAGAAACGATGTGGTGATGAGTCTAACGAATGATTTCATCTGTATGCTCTATTCCGTATCTAATCTTGGCATGTCTAGCATCATTTGAGGATGAATGTTTTTAGGGGGGGGATGATGTAATACCCCGAGAAATTTTTCGTTGAAATTTTGTGCGTAAACGTGTTGGGTTCTATCTTCTAGAATGAATGATAAATTTTTCATGCAGAATGTCTTAGATTATGACCCACCATTGCGTAGAGTATCAAATAATCTTTCCAATGATATATGGATCATCCAAAACGGACACCCGAGCGACGAGTTATGAACATTCCGATCGAACCATGAATAGTAGTGAACAGTAAAAACGTGTAGGAAAAAGTACTGAGGCCTGGCGTATGTTTGCTCCGACTTTAAATGATCATAACTCCTTGTAAATAATGATCTGGGTGATCTACTATATCAAAGAAAAGCTCTGCGAGTCCTCTTTCCAATGAAATTGGTTTCATCTAATTTGTCTATTGGAGCAAAAAGTTATGATCGATCTACTTCAGTCTATCAAAAGTGAATTTTTGGGTCAACTTCAAATGATCATAACTCCTCGTACACAATGATCTGGGTGAGATACTATATATAAAAGGAAAGATATAAGAGTCCTCTTTCTAATGAAAATGGTTTCATCCAATTTGGTTAGCGAAGTAAAACATTATGGTTGATCTACTTCAAACTATCAAAACAGTCCACCAAAGGATAGATTCGAGAATTATTTGATTTTTAGGGGCGTTTTGGTCATTCCCCCACCCAAAATCCATCTGAACCCTATATTAAAGCCTAGTAGAGCATTATATGTTATATTTCATCAAATTCCCTCAAAAAAAAGACCCTAAGCTCCTACATCCAACTTCAAGAACCTCCAAAGTTCACCATTAATTTTGCAAATTTATACAAGATTCCAAGTTCCTAGTTCAAGAACTCCAAGAACCATCATTCAAAGGCACGATTAACATCTAAAAAATGAGTATTGATCTAAAGTTCATCATTCAAGGTATGTGGGATTTTTCAACAAGAACTCTCTTTCGTTCTTGTGCCCAAAAGTAATTTTCTTTACAAAGGCATGATTTTTATTTGATTTTTACGAATTTGAAGCATGAACCCATATCTTATGATGATTATTATGAAATCTTGATGTTTATGATTTTGAAAGATGAATTTACATGTGTGGAGATATAAAGCATGAATCTTGAACGATATTTATCATGATTTTGATATTTGGGTCGTGAATCCCCATTGAAAATTGTGTTTTTTTGAGAAAATGTGTGTTATAAGCATGTTGATGTTGAATATTTGAGATATTTTGAATGATTTGACCTTTTGGTCTTAATGGAGTTGTTTTGAACTCGAGTGTGAAAGAAATCCACAACGTGGTTGATTTTGATAGATGAGAAGCATGATGGATCCCGATGTATATTTATATATTACTGAAATTATTTTGTTGTGGATTGTCTTTGAAATGATATGAGCTAAGTTCGGGAGAAATATTTAGCACCGAGTGGGAGGTATAAAGCAACCTTACTTCCCTAGAACTACGTGCTCCCGTAGGAGTGAGCCTGAGGCTGATTTATATAGTGATCACTAGTTTGTGTGGATTTGATATTGATAGTCCTACTACGATGGCAAGGATAGCATGGCTCTCCCCAACGTGGGTTGTACGTTGGACTCCATGTAGCTCACATGGTTTATGTCGGTTATAGGATCTCCCAGTGTGTGTGTGTTTCCTTGTGTCTATGGTGAATGGTGAAGTGATTTGAAAGTGGAATTGTGAAAGTTATTCTTTTGAAAGATTTAAATGTTTTTTACATTATGAGAATTGATATTCTTGATGAACTGAAAGTGATTGACAAATTATATGATGACTCACATGTGTTATTGTACTTATTTCATCCTCTCATGATTATGATGATTTTCTTTGGGCTATGTGAGTCTTTCATACATCCTGCATATTTCTTATAAATATTTATGATGATGATGTTTATACAACTGCATACACCCTCATATACTCGATTCCTTTCCATGGTACTGACCCACATCTTCGGATGTGGGCTGCATTTTCTCGGAATGTAGGTTCAGGTGCTTAGTTCTAGGTTCGACAGTGATTTTTTGGGCACGCTTTTCTACATCCTCTTTTGTGGTGAGTCCTCATGTTCCGAGGACGTGATATTTGATGTTGGTTTCATGGAATCGTTTACATTTGATAACTGAGTATGAGTCAGTTGGGGCGTGTCTCAATGGCTCGCTGATTTTATTGATTTTCTTAGAGGCTTGTCAGACTAGTATAGATGTTAGAAGCTGACTAATAAGTCATATTTTGTTATCTTTCTGAAATTCTTTTATTCTTGGATGATGATTACTCTGTTGATATTTGAGGGTTATTGATGGAAATCCTGTTGATTTGTGTTGAACTGAATAAAAATGGCTCAAAGGGTTAGCTTGGGGCTACTCGTAGCCTCAAGCACCATGTGACGCTCCGAGACCCATTTTCTGGGGCGTTACTCTCCAAAATTTATAGTTAGGCACGTCATGATTAGTAAGGCAATAGATGACCCAAGTGAAAGGGAAAATATATTCCATACTAAACATCTTATAAAGGGGAGTGTGTGCACTTTGGTGATCGATAGTGGTAGTTGTGCAAATGTTGTTAGTGTTGCTATGGTAAACTTCTTGAAGTTGCTAACTACACCGCACACTAGTCCTTACAAGTTGCAATGGTTGAATGAATGAGGTGAATTAAAGGTCACAAGGCAATGTGTGATACAGTTTAAGGTGGGAAACTACCACGATGAAGTGCTTTGTGACGTGATACTGATGTAAGCGTGTCACTTGTTGTTAGGTAGACCTTGGCAATATGATAGGTCTACCAAACACGATGGGAGGTCTAATCGATATACACTTGAGAAGGGTGGCCGAAAGGTTACACTTCATTCTCATTTGCCTTCCTAAGTAAATGAGTGGCATCAAAAGATGAGAGAATTAAAGGAAAAGGGAAAGAAATCTAAAAAAAGAAGAAAAAAGAGAGGAACTCGTAGGTGGGGCAGTAGGGGTATCCAAGGCTGCCTCAACATCAAAAGAGAAAGAAAACATGGTGATGTTGGTTAGAAACAAGGAACTCTTCGTGGATCATGGTGAGGACACGCCTATGTCACTTTTGGCTCATTGTTTTAACACTAACCCCACTAATTCTTCTATTTCTCCTTTGATTTCTTGTGTGTTGCAGGATTATGAAGATGTATTTCCCAAAGAACTTCTGCAAAGATTGCCCCTACTTCAGGGAATTGAGCACCAAATTGACTTTGTGCCAAGCTCACAATTACCAAACAAGCCAGCATATAGAAGCAACCCTACGAACACTAAGGAATTGCAACGTCAAGTTAAGGAACTCCTCAACAAAGGGTATATCAAGAAGAGCATGAGTCCATGCACGGTTATGGTGCTACTAGTGCCTAAGAAAGATGGAACATGGCGTATGTGTATGGACTGCCGAGCCATCAATAAGATTACGATAAAATATCGTCACCCTATCCCTAGGTTAGATGATATACTTGATGAATTGAATGGTTCGTGTTTGTTTTCGAATATTGATTAAAGGAGTGGTTATCACCAAATAAGAATGCAACCCGGTGATGAATGAAAAACCACCTTCAAGACCAAATTTGATCTCTATGAATGGATGGTTATGCCATTCAACCTAACAAATGCTCCAAGTACTTTTATGAGGCTAATGAATCATGTGATGAAGCCATTCATTGGAAAGTTTATTGTTGTCTACATTGATGATGTCTTGGTTTATAGCAAGTCTTTAGATGAGCATGTGATGCATTTACTATATGTGTTTAATGTTCGTAGAAAGGAAAAGTTGTATGCAAATCTAGAAAAATGCTCCTTTGGTGTTAATAAAGTTGTTTTCTTAGGTTTTGTTGTCAGTTCAAGAGGGGTCGAAGTGGATGAATCCAAGATAAACGCTATAAAAAAATGGCCAATCCCACGACCCGTTGGAGAAGTAAGAAGCTTCCATGGGTTGGCTAGTTTTTATAGAAGGTTTGTTAAAGGATTTAGCACCATAGCGCCCCCTTGACCGAGGTCATTCAGAAAGATCAACCCTTCAAGTGGGGTGACGAGCAAGCGAAGGCTTTTGAAGCTTTGAAAGCTATGCTCATATTTGTGCCTTTGTCACAATTGCCCAACTTTGATAAGACATTGTAATTCGAGTGCGATGCGAGTAAAGTAGGCATAGGGGCTATTTTGATGCAAGATTTAAAACCCATTGCTTACTTTAGCGAAAATCTCAAAGGAGCAACTCTAAACTACTCCACGTATGATTTATAGTTGTATGCCTTGATTAGAGCCTTGGCCACTTGGCAACACTATTTATAGCCTAAGGAGTTCATGATCCGAGCGGACCATGAATCCTTAAAGCATCTTCGGGCACAAGACAAGCTTAACAAACGGCATGCCAAATGGATTGAGTTTCTTGAAACCTTTCCTTATGTTATCCAATACAAGAAGGGTAAGGACAATGTAGTAGCCGATTCTTTGTCTAGAAAACATGTTTTTGTATCCACTTTGTCATTAAAATTAATGGGTTTTGAGAGCTTAAGAGGATTATATCCCGAGGACCCTCACTTTGCTCCTATCTTTAGGGAATGTGAAGAATTGGGTAGGGACAAGTGGGATTTGGCTAGGGGTTCAAATCCCTATGACAAGTTTGATGGTTACTTATTTAAAGGTAGATGATTGTGTGTACCCTCTAGCTCTTGGAGAGAGTTGTTTGTGATGGAAGCACATGATAGCGGTTTAATGGATCATTTTGGGGTCGAAAAGACCCTCAGAATATTAGATGAGAAATTTTATTGGCCAATAATGCACAAGGATGTGGTTAGAATTTGCGGCCAATGTGTAGAATGCAAAGAAGACAAATATCAGCTCCTACCTCATGGGTTATACACCCCTCTGCCCACCCCTCTACGTCCTTGGATTGATATATCTATGGATTTTGTGTTAGGGCTGCCAAGGACTAGACGAGGCTTGGATAGTATCTTTGTTGTAGTCGATTGGTTTTCTAAGATAGCACACTTTATTCCTTGCTTTAAATGTGATGACGCACCTAGAGTGGCCTCTTTGTTTGTTGATAATATTGTCAAATTGCATGGTGTTTTGAGGACCATTGTGAGTGACAGGGACTCTAAGTTCCTAAGTCACTTTTGGAAGTCTATGTGGGGTAGGCTTGGTACCAAGTGGTTGTTCTCTACGTCTTGCCACCCACAAACCGATGGCCAAACAAAAGTAGTAAACAGGCCTTTGGGTGCTATGCTACGTTCCATCATTAAGGGAAAAATGACTTCTTGGGAGGATCACTTACCATTGATTGAGTTTTCCTATAGCCGTATCATATACTCAAGTACGGTAATGACTCCCTTTGAGTGTGTATACGGTCTCAACCTCCTTACCCCTTTGGATTTAACACCTTTGCCAAGTGATCACATGATTAGCTTAGATGGAAGCAATCGGGAATATTCTATGAAGAAATTGCATGAGAAGGTTCGGCTTCAACTTGAAAAGAAAAACCAAGATATTGCAAAAAGGGCCAAAAGGGGAGAAAAAAACTCATTCTTGAACCAGGAGATTAGGTGTGGGTGCATCTTTGAAAGGATCGCTTTCCATCTCAAAGGAAGTCCAAATTGATGCCGAGGGGTGATGGTCCATTCCAAGTACTTGAGAAAATCAATGACAACGCCTACAAGATTGACCTTCCACCGAAATATCAAGTGCACAACACTTTCAACGTGCGTGATCTTTCTCTCATGGATGTGGTTGAAGACGACCAAATACTGAATTTTAGGTCAAATTCCTCTCAAGATAGAGAGGATGATGCGGATGTAGCAAGTTGTCCAACAAGTTCACGACCATTCACACGTAGCCAAGCTAGAGAGTTACAAAAACTCCAAGCCTTGTTCATGCAAATGGTCGTATGTGAGTTGGTGATTGATCCACCTAATGGTCTAAATATTTTTAAGTGTGAATAGAAACCTTGAAGTGTAATTAACTTACACTCCAAGGCCACCCCATGGCAAGGGCAATCTAGTTATTTTCTCCTTTATTTATGGTGTAATATAAATAAATGATATTAGGGTTATTTGGCAGCTAGTTCTTTCATAATATTTTGATACATAAACACTTATAATATTGAGGAACTTCTCCCTCTTCCATTGGAGAACCCCCAAATTTGAAAACTCACAAGTAGAGTGATACTTGTGTTGTATCTTGGCTAGAAACAGGGATCTTGAGGTCATAGAATTTCTCTTGGTCCAAGTAAGAACTTGGTGTTAATATTCTTTAGTCTTAGGGTCCTCTATTGTTTTTAGGGTTCTTAGACTCTTGAATATTACATGTAAAGTTACTATTTTCTTGTAATCTTGTAAGATTGTGTTTTGGAATCTTGAAGTCTAGTGAAGCCGTGTGGGGCTCTTTCAATTCATAGCACTTTGTTGACTTGCTGGTTCTTATTGAAAACTTCATCATCTTGTTCTAAAAACGGGATTCTTAAAGCCTAGTGAAGTCGCGTGTGGCCTATTTCGATTCACTATCACTTGTTGTTCAACTTGTTGTTCTTGTGTTAGTTTGTTCATCTTGTCGTTGTTGCTGGATTCTTGCATTGTGGACTTGATAGTGTATCACCCTGTAAGCTCGTTCATTCATTCCTAGTTCCACTTAAATAAATCTAGGTACTATTATTAATCTTAACATTAAGTTAATGAGAACTCATTTCAACTCAGAGTGATCGATCGACGACTCGGATCGTGATGAACGTAATACCAACACCATGCAAATGCAACGACTCAATTAAGGTTGTTTTTGACCCTGTGATCTCATCCATCCAACCCTAGTTCCACCTAAATCAATGTAGGTACTATTATTAATCTTAATATTAAGTTAATGAGAACTCATTTCAACTCAGAGTGATCGATCGACGACTCGGGTCGGGATGAATGCAATACATACACCATGCAAATGCAACGACTTAATTAAAGTTGTTGTTGACCTTGTGAGCTCATTCATTCATTCCTAGTTTTATCTAAATCAATGTAGGTACTATTATTAATCTTAGCATT
>NW_025886966.1:34886-41422 GCF_002878395.1 Capsicum annuum
TAAATCAATGTAGGTACTATTATTAATCTTAGCATTAAGTTAATGAGAACTCATTTCAACTCAGAGTGATCGATCGACGACTTGGGTCGGGATGAACTCAATACCAACACCATGCAAATGGAACAACTCAATTAAAGTTATTGTTGACCCTGTGAGCTCATTCATTCATCCCTAGTTCCACCTAAATAAATGTAGGTACTATTATTAATCTTAACATTAAGTTAATGAGAACTCATTTTAACTCAGAGTGATCGATCTACGACTCGGATCGGGATGAACGCAAATACTAACACCATGCAAATGCAACGACACAATTAAAATTGTTGTTGACCCTGTGAGATTATTCATTCATCCCTAGTTCCACCTAAATCAAAGTAGGTACTATTATTAATCTTAACATTAAGTTAATGAGAACTCATTTCAACTCAGAGTGATCGATCCATGACTCAGGTCAGGAGGAATGCAATACCAACACCATGCAAATGAAACGACTCAATTGAAGTTGTTGTTAACCCTGTGAGCTCATTCATTTATCCCTAGTTCCACCTAAATTGATTGCAATGAAATCTGTTGCAACAAACAACTTAGCTGTTGGATATTTTCAAATAAATAATCATATTTGTTGCAACAGATGACATATTTGATTTAATTATCAAATAGGCATTTATATCTGTTGTGACAGATGACTGAGTTGTTGGAAATTTTCAAACAGATATTGATATCTGTTGTAACAGATGACATAGCTGATTTAGTTATCAAATGGACATTTGTATCTGTTGTCACAGATCACTGAGCTGTTGGGATTTTTCAAACAGATATTTATATTTGTTGCAACAGACGACATATCTGTTTGAAAATCTTTTTTTTTCTTTTAATTTAAAAGCAACCTTCTGTCTGAGTAGATAAAGTAGTACTACTAAAGACGGTAAAAAATGTTTCTTGGATAACTCAAAAATCACATTGAGTAGTCTTGTCTTATGTTTTCAATGTCACCCATTTTCTTCCTCGTGCCTCTCAAAATATTAATGAATAGTATTAATTAATGAATATTTAAACTCGTAATACTTACTCTATTTCATATTAGTTGGCCCCTATTGACTTGGCACACCCATTAAAAAAACACTACTATTAATTTGGGATTTATTTTATCAAATTAGCCTTATTAATTATGCTTTGAAAATATAAATTTGAATAAATACACTTTGTTTAGTCATTTAATATTTAGGGTAGTACATCTAGAAATTTGAATTATCTCATCTCTCCTTCAACCCTAAATTTATTTTATCTGTCTCTCATCTTTTTCTTTCTCTCCTATTTAGGGTTATCACAGCCTTTTTTCTCTCCTCTTTCTCATAAAAATCCTTTCAGATCTAAACCGATTCATATCTTTGATTCCTCAACTGAAATTGCTAATTTGATCCCCTTTTGACATTAAGGTATGGTTCACTATTGCTCTTTCATTCTCGTCTTCTTCTTTGCAAGTTATTTACAACTGTTTTTTATTTAATTACCATTTACCCATATCATATTTATTTAAAAAATTTGAAGGAACTTTTAATTGTTGAATAAACGAACAGTGAATTTTTATTACAATATGCGAAAAAAGTCATCTGTTGAGACAAGTTTAAAAATCTTATTGGCAATATCATTTTCTTGTATGTATTTTATTTATTTCTTTATTGTTGATGTTGTTGGTGGGGTAGGCGTTGTTGGAACTTGTGGCATGTTGCTGTTGATGGTGTTGGAACATAGGATGTTGCTTCTTTGTTGTTGATGATGTTGTTGGAACAACTGTTGTTGTTTTCTTTGTTGTTGATGTTTTTATTTGTTGTTTCTTTGTAGTTTATGTTGTTATTGATGTTGCAACAGACGGAGAAACTGTTGGAACAAATTAAACTACCAGGAAGGCTGGTTTGATGTATTCCAACAAACTCCATATTTGTTGCAACATACTCCACATCTGTTGCATCAAACTCCACATCTGTTGGATCAGATTCCACATTTGATACAACAAACTCCTCGTCTGATGCAATAGACTCCTCATCTGATGCAACAGACTCTACATCTGTTGGAACATATGAATAATGTTCTTTCATTGACATTAATTTATTTCCTCTTCTTTGTAGATATAAGGAACTGAAAGGTGATCAAATTCTGCTCGACCATCACAAGAGGTTACAATAAATATGGGTTCGGAGGAATAAACTACATACAAATGGAACCACTTCATATGTGGGAGGTATTACTAATAATGTTATTGTGGAAACACATATAGAGTACACTGATTTTGTGAATGTTGTTTTTATCGATTGATCATAGATCATTCAAACAAGATATTTGCAATTAAGTTTGGTAGGTTCGAATTGATAAGGCTGAGGGACCATGAATATGATTCTGATACCCTGTTAAGATTTAATGTCAGTTGTTGCTCATATTTATTTGTCAAGCTAGTCTTGGTGTCATTGTAAAGAGATTCAATAGCGATTGGACTAAATTTTAGGGTGCATTATACTCTAAGAAAGCCTTCAAAGACTAGCACTACATCTAACAAGAACAGAAAACCAATATAGTTATTGCCCTAGCCCAAATTTATATGGTTTGGTTGCTCGTGGTGATGATTATACGTCAAAAGGTGCGGTAGAAGAATGCCTTCAAGGAAAAATGAGTGGTTGGTTAAAAACTATACGCCAAAAGGTGCGGTAGAAGAATGCCTTCCAAGGCATTATCAAGTATTTGGAAAAAAAATTGGATCTGAAAAAGGTGAGAAGATAAAAAAGGGAGGAATAGGAAGGAAAAACTGAATGCTAGTATATTGTGTCGTTATGTCGAGTTACTGAGTTAATCCATCTAATTTTGAGAGGTTTTTCTTTTCAGGATGGTTAGGAAGGCAGAATCTCCCAATCATTAGCTAATACCGAAAGCAAGACATCCGTTGTTATTGAACCACTAGACTGCCCTGTGTCATTTGATAATTCAGAAGACGTTTTTGTTCGAGTTAGTCAACAGATTATACGATCTCAATCACTTGGTTTTTCTATTGATAAATTTTCTCCCGTAGAGGACAAGATATCTACAAAACTGATTGACACAGTGAAAGTTGATATCGAGAGATTACTGATTATGTCTTCTCAAGACTTGCTTCAATCAGAAAACTATTTTGCATTGAGTGCTGCACTATCCATATATGTTTCAGTACTGTATTTTCTAACAGATGTGGCATCTGTTGTAACTTTCTAGTCATCTGTTTATTCAATTAGATCGAGTGCATCAGATTTTTCTAAACACTTCCTGGCCTCCGAACTCAATTTTTGCTCTTGGATTGCTTCTCTTTTTTTCTTTGCATCCTTCAAGCTAGCCTCCAAACTCAATTTTTTCTCTTGGATTGCTTCTTTTTTTTTCTTTGCATCCTTCAAACTGTCCAATTTGGAGGATGCAAAGAAAAAAAGAGAAGCAATCCAAGAGCAAAAATTGAGTTTGGATGCTAGCTTGAAGGATGCAAAGAAAAAAAGAGAAGCAACCCAAGAGCAAAAATTGAGTTTGGAGGCCAGCTTGAATTTAGAAAAATCTGATCCTCTAGATGAAATTGAATAAACAGATGACTGACAAGTTTCAACAGACGCCACATCTGTTGGAAAAGAAAACTGATATATCCATCTGTTGCAATAGATTGTCAATATGTTGTAAGTTATCTGACAGATGGAATATATTTTGTAACAGGTTACCCATCTGTCAGATTTATTTTAAAGCAATTTTTTTTCTTTTCCGAAATACAATAAAAAGATAAAATATTATATTTAGATCCATTTTTTTCAATTTACATAATTTTTTTTAATTTACATATTTAAAAATTCACCAGTTTTATTTAATTAAGGGATATGAACAGTCGTGGCTTTTTGTTTGACTTAGTCACCCCTTCCAATTCAATCATTTTATAAATAGGTCTCTCCGACCTCCTCTCACTCGTTCATTCTACTACACTTATAATACAAATATGTTTGATCCAGATTCGTACAAGAAGATTCCTATCGTGTCCTTGTAGGAACTTCAAAGGCAATTTGATGAACTCCAGAGGGATTTGGCCAACTTCAGAGCAAGGCTGAGGAGGGCCCTGCTGCTGCTGGATGAAAATTGTCCAGTTGGCAATACTAATAGTAATAATAATAATAATAATAATAATAATAATAATAGTAATGATAATAATAGTAGTAGTAATAATAATTAGATTAAATTTTTTTTCTTTTAGCGTATGTATATATTTTCCTCCTTTTGTATATCGGATCTACCCAAGGGATTCAAAAATCTATGTTTGGTGGTCGACTTTGAATTTTTAATTCTTATTTAGTATTTAATTATCATTCTTGCTTATTCCTTATTCTCAACATGTCGACAGAGGTTAATCTGATGCGACGATAGATCATATGTTGCAACAGGCGGTTATTAATAAAAAAGGGTTATTATTATTGAGAGGGTGAAAAGACATGACTTTTCGATTATTTAATATGAAAAATGGTTCGTAAATAAATAATAAGAAAATAAATGATAAACACAATTTATAACCATGACAGAACGGTTATTTAACTTTAATAACTGATCGTGACTCTTCGACATATTTATTTTTAAATCTATTTTTTAAATTTATATAATAAATACTACCAAATTTGAATTAAAGATATGTTGATTATTAAAAAAGATAGCTTATATGTGCAACAGATATATTATCTGATGCAATAGATCGTAGATTTGTTGCAAGAAATGGTATATCTGTTGCAACTAAAAAAAACGGTTACTAAAAAGAACTTATCAAGTCACAACTTTTCACAGTAATTAAAAAAATACAAGTATTAATAAATGGAGGTGAACAGTCGCGCCTTTTTATTTTTGAATCTGTTTTTTTAATTTATATAATAATAAAAAAATCACCAAATTTAGATTAAAGATAAAGATATGGTGATTATTAAAAAGATATATGTTGCAACAAATACATTATCTGTTGCCACAACTCAAAAAACCGGTCACTGAAAAGAACTTATCAAGACAACTTTCCACAGTAATCAAAAAATCACCAGTATTAATAAATGGAGGTGAACAGTCGCACCTTTTTTTTTTAAATCTGTTTTTTTTAATTTATATAATAAAAAATTCACCAAATTTGAATTAAAGATAAAGATACGATGATTATTAAAAAGATATTTGTTGCAACAGATCATAGATTTGTTACAACAAATGGTATATCTGTTGTCACAGATGGGTTATCTGATGCAACAGATATATAATCTGTTGCCACAACTAAAAAAAAGGGTCACTGAAAAGAACTTATCAAGTCACAACTTTCCACAGTACTCAAAAAGTCACCAGTATTAATAAATGGAGGTGAACAGTCGCTCCTTTTTGCCTAACTCATTCAAGTTCAATCCTCTATAAATAGGTCCCTCCTTACTCGTTCATTCTACTACATATATCTATTTAGTTCTTGCTACACCTTCAAATACTTTCTCTTCAAAAACTTGATTGTTTTTCCCTATCTCTGGTAAGTGTTTTTCTTGCTTTTTGTGTAAATATACATTGTATTACTTTTGAATTCTTTTCTTTACTTTTATTTTTGCATTTTTTGTCAATTTATGCGTGTTCTAGATATGGACGATCAGTGTGGGATGTCACTATTTTATGAGACGGCATGCGAGAACTGCAAAGACAGGTACATGATATATAGTGGGAGTTGGCCGCTGTCAGAGTAAGGATGTTGCGGATGATCCGCAGGATAAGAAGGGTGCTGCTGCTGCCTGTCCAAGATGCGGCTGGCGATAATAATAATAATAATGAAGAATCTATTAATAATAATTAGATTATTTTATTTCTTCTTTCTTTCTAAGTTTGTATATGTATTTTTATTTGTTTTAGCTTAATAAAAAACTTATGTTTGATCAACTTTGACCGTTTTAATTCATATTTAATTTTCATTCTGTCTATTATCTTCTCAACGAACATGTCGACGATTGGACGTAAGGAGTAATTTTGAATCCAGTAGCAATAGCAAGATTTAAGATTTATCTGTTGGGTTTGTGGCAGGGGCTGATGTATGTTGTTCCAAACAGATTACTCATATGTTGCAACAGATAACTAGTCTGTTTCAACAGATAACTCCCCCTGTCTCACAAATTAACCCACCCGTCCCAAATTGAGATGGCACATTGATTAAGAAAAATAATTAATAACATGTCTAGTTTATCATAATACCTCTATTAAATGTTGTTTACATTTTAATTTGAAGAAAATATGATTAATTCAAAGGTTAAAACATGGAATTTTTTTTATCTCTTCTTGATTAATAAAAAAAGACAAGTAAAATAAGAAATCAAATTAGAAAATTTGGGATGGGTAATTTGAGACAGAGGAAGTATTTAATTTTCATTCTGTCTATTATATTCTCAACAAACATGTCGACAATTGGACGTAAGAAATAATTTTGAATCCAGTAGCAATAGCAAAACATATTGGTTATCTATTGGGTTTGTGGCAGGGGCTGATTTGTGTTGTTC
>NW_025886967.1:0-33129 GCF_002878395.1 Capsicum annuum
AAGGAACTTCTTTGAAACTCAAGGACTTAAAACCTTAATAAGTTTAAGACTTGAGACTCTAGGAAACTTAGGAGTTTGTTCTAATCAACATAAACCATGTGAGCTACATATATTCCAACATCTTGCCCATATTGGGGAGAGCTGTTGTATCCTTGCCATCAGAGTAGAACCTTTTACTTTTAGTGATCACTAGCTTAACCCACTTGGGGTAAATCAAATCCTACGGTGGCTCGTAGTTCTGAGGCTTAAGACCTTGGAATCAAGCCCAACTCGGTGCTAAATACTACTCCCATACTTAAGCTCAAAACTTTTAAGAAAAATCCACCTTAAAAAATCAAAAATATGCAATGGAAGCCAACTATGCTTCCCTTTAGCTTAAATCAAATGGTGTGGATTTTCCTTCCTAGCTTAGTATTAAAATCAACTCTTTTCTTGAAACTTTGGTAGACTATCACCAATAGGCTTTAAAATTTTAATAGCATGGAAATATCAATACACTTCTTGAAACACTTTAGAAAGTATCAACAATTCATTCTTGGACTTAAGGCATGTATATTCTCAAAGGATCATAATTTAACAATAAAGCTTAATTCATGACGCCAATCTTGGAAACCCTTGAAAATATCACATCAATATAGAAATGTGCAATTTATAGCATGAATTATCAACTCAAATAATAAATAAGCGAAATAATTATGCAATTCAAAGCTTGAACAACTTATCAATTCATATTCTCAAAATAATATAATTTGGGTATAGACCCACTTGTAAAAATATGAAATTCATTTGTAAAAATCGAATCTTATGTCATAAGAATGAAAGAAGTGTTCTTTTTCAAACCCTACATACCTTGAATTAGGATTTTTGGATGAACTTTAGCCCTTGGGACTCTATTCATACACTTGAATGGATATTTTTGATGCTCTTGGTTTGAAGAATCCAATTCTTGAATCAATTTGAATAGTTAATGGTGAACTTAGGAGATTCTTGGAATTGGGTTTGGATGCTTCGGGATTTTAATAGAGAGAATTCTTTAAGAAAAGTATATGATGCTTGAAATGACCTTGGATTAGATGTTTGGACGATTTAAGGGTCTTGAAAAAAGTCCAAAGTGCTCTTTTTAACTTTTGTAAGAAGCTACAAAAATTGAACGGGAAAACATAATTTTATGGGCCACCGCGACACGCCATTACGTGGTGGCTCACTGGAATTTGACAAACGAGATTCTGGGGGTCACCACGATGCGGAGCTATCGCATTGTCCCACTGGTTAGGATCTGGAACTTCAGCGCGACACACTACTATTGTAGAGTTCCACTTGAAATTGACAATTGTCAAATAGACCCTCTCTGCGATTCACCAAGCACTAAAATGACGTTGTTTTACGACTAGGACTTAAATTAGCCATAACTTCTTGCACGGTTATCGGATTTGGGCGAATCTTATATCGCTGAAAAGCTAATTAAATTTCCCAAATGATAAAAATTTGAAATTAGGAAAATTCTATATGGTTTAAATAATACTCACTTAGGAAGTCATTTCTTAACCTTCTCGAAGCGAAATTAAGCTTAAGAAAAGTTCAGAGTACTACAACAATCTTATAGATTAGCTAAGGGATTAATTAAATAGATTAGAGTAGGGATACATAATAGTAGTAGAGTATGAGGCTCATTTTCATGAGTTGGATAAGTGTGCGACTTTTTTGTTAGATTTTGAGTAAAAGAGGGTTCGTTGCTTTATTAGAGGGTTGAGACTACCTATTTGTATGGCTACTCAAAGTATAGTTACTGTAGGTACAAATTTTGCTGAGGTTTCAGATCATGCTAGGGTGATAAAAGAGAGTCATATAACAGTCATGAGGGACATAATAAGAGGCCTAGGTTTTAGGGAAAATTCGGTGGGAGTCATAGTAGTTCCCAATTTAGAGGTGATAGTTCTCATGTTGGGTATTCTCTATATCTATCATTCCACCTCTGAGACAACCTAGTTGACCATTATATATAACTCTTTAAATTACTAACGAAGGTCAGTCTGGTAGAAGTGGTCTCCCTGATAAGGGTGGTGATCAGTCTTTAAGAAGTCCATCTTTAGGTCATATAAGACGTGGTGGTTACACTGTGCTAGCCAGATTTATTGGTTCTACTAATGCACATGCTTTCTACTTTACATGTTGACTTCCTGGTCATTATTAATTAGAATGCCCTAGTTATAGGTGGATAGTTATTTCATGTTAGGGTGCTACCCCTATTAGAGTACCTCATCCTTTAGATAGGGAGAGGTGGTTACCAGGGTGCTCAAGATGGTACTCAGGAAGATAGGACAGAAGGTTGGTTAGGTGCCTAGCCAGGTAGTGGGTATGTTCTGTTATATGCAGTACCTGCTAGACCTGAGGCTAAAACTTTGGTTTTAAGTACAGTTTTGGTGTGTCGCAAGTTAGTTCTTGCATTATTTGATCTAGGATCCACTTATTCTTATATATTTTCTTACTATGCACCATGATTGGAGCTGAATAGTGAATTATCATCTATGCCACTGCATGTATCTACTCTTATGGGTAATTCTTTAGTAGCAGATTGAGTATTTAGATCATGTGTTATAACAGTTAGTATTGTTGATACTCATGCTAATATTGTTATTCTGGATATCCTATATTTTAATATAATTCTGGGCATGGACTGGTTATCCCACTATCATAAAGTCATGGATTGTTTTGCCTAATCCGTTACCTTTGCCATGCCCGACGTACCCCTAGTCGTATGGCAAAGAGCGGTTAGCCATGAGCTGATATCCATGAGACAATAGGTATTATCTCTTTTATTAATGCTTGGAGACTTATTTTTAGGTATTGGGAGTCTTATCTCGCCTATATTTGTGATACACATATGGAGAGTCCATCGCTTGACTCTGTGCCTATTGTGTTTCATGTGTTCCCTACCATCCTTCCTGGTATCCCCACTACCTATGGAATTGAGTTTTTTATTCACCTAGAGTTTGGCACCCAACCTATTTCTATGGCACCTTATTGTATGGCTTTTGCCAATCTTAATGAGCTAAACTTTTAGTTTCATGACCTTTTTAGTAAGGGTTTTACTAGATCGAGTGTGTCCCCGTGGGGACCTTCTATATTGTTTGTAAAGAATAAAGATATTCTATGCATATGTGTATTGATTATAGGATGCTTAATAAGGTGGCAGTGAAGAACTGTTATCCTATGGCTCGCATTGATGACTTATTTTACCTGCTTTAGGGTGCAACAATATTTTATAAGATTACTTTGAGGTCTAGTTATAATCAGTTGAGGATTTGAGATGAAGATATCTTGAAGACAACTTTTAGGACCGATTATGGTCATTATAAATTCTTATTAATGTCTTTTGGGGTGACTAATGCCCCATCCACATTCATTGATTTGATGAATTAGGTATTTAGACACTATCTAAGCTCCTTCGTTATTATGTTCATTGATGAAATCCTTCTGTATTTGAGTAGTAGTAAGGAGCATGTGCAACATTTGAAGATCGTGCTCCATACTTTGAGGGACCATTTCCTTTTTGCCAAGTTCTCCAAGTGTGAGTTTTGTCTTGAGTTGTTGACATTTCTTAGATATGTGGCGTCTAAGGCTGGTATTATGGTTGACTAGACTAAGACTAAGGTGATTTGTTATTGGGTTAGACCTATGTATCCCACTGAGATTCATAGCCTTATTGGTTTTGCCAGTTATTATAGATACTTTGTTAAGGGCTTTGCTACTATGTCAACCCCTATGACAAGATTGACTCAGAAAAAGTTTTTTTTTTATGGTCCAAAGAGTGTAAGTCAAGCTTTGGAAAGCTCAAGGACCTCCTTACTTTAGCTTCTATATTACTTCTTCCAGTTAAGGGTTAGGGATTCACTATGTGTAGCGATGCTTCAGGTGTTGGTATTGGATATGTGTTAATACTGTAGGTTCATGTCATTACCTATGCTTCTTGATAGCTTAAGGTGCATGACCGTAACTGCCCAACTCATGATTTAGAGTTGGCAGTGGTAGTTTTCATGCTCAAGATTTAGAGGCATTAGTTGTATGAGTGAATTGTGAGATTTTCATCGATAATCACAACCTTTAGCATCTTATAACCCAGCGAAAGATAAAATCTCGATAGCATAGATGGATTGAGTTTCTTAAATACTAATATTTCCATCTTGTATCATACAGGCATGGTGAATGAGGTAGATGATGCCTTGAGTTGCAAGGACGCAAGTATAAAAAGTTTAGCTTGTGTATCAGTTTCTTAGAGGCACTTTGCAAGAGACATTCAGACCTTAGCCAATTTGATAGTTTGCCTTGATATTTTAGATCCTATGATGATTTTGGATAATGTGGAGTTGAGGTCCTCACTATTTTAGTAGATTTGTGATCATCAGTATGGGAATGGAAAACTTGACTCCTTTTGCGATCAGGTGTTACGTGGTGATTTCGAAAGGCTCTTTTTATGATTTCAGGGCTGTATTTATATTCGTTAATTTGGTGACTTGATTTAATCTATTCTCCATGAGGCCCATAGCTCTAGAAATTCTATTTATCCTGGTATAGCTAAGATGTATAGAGATATGAGACAACATAAATTATGGGACATCATGAATAGAGATTTGGCAGACTTTGTAGCTCGTTCCCTATGTTGTTCATAGGTAAAAGCCAAGACTCAGCATCCTAGTGGTTTGACTCAAAGGTTTCCCATACCCGAGTAAAAATGGGAACGGATTACTATGGACTTCATTAGTGGGTTACCTCGTACCTCTCATGATTTTGATGGCATTTGTGTTCTTATGGATTGTTTGGCCAAGTCAGCATAGTGTTGAGAGATTAGACAATATCTATGTTCAGGAGATAGTACGTTCACATAGGGTGCCCATTTCTATCATCTTAATCATGGTTCTTTGTTTACTTTAAGGTTTTGAAGAGCATTCTTGGTGGAGTTGGGTACTCGAGTGGATTTATGTATAGCTTTTCACCCGTAGATTGATGGTTAGTCCAAGCAAATTATTCAGGTGCTCGAGGATATGCTCCGAGCCTGTGTTACAGATTTTGACAGTGGGGTCAACACTTATCATTGGTAGAGTTCACATATAACAACAACTATCATTTGTATATTTAGATGGCACCTTACGAGGCATTGTATGATAGGAGATATTATTCTCCAGTTGGATGGTTTTAGACTTTTGAGGAGAGACCTTTTGGTACAAATTTTCTTTATGACTCATTTGATAGAGTCAGGGTGATTCAGGATAGGTTAAGAGCAACCCAGAGTACGCAGAAGGCCTATCCAGATTGTAGGCTTTGTATCTTGGGATTTGGAGTTGGTGACCATGTATTTCTTCTTATTTTTCCTATAAAGGGTATGATGAGGTTCAAGAGAAAGGATAAGCTCATTCTTCGATATATTGGTCATTTTGAGATTCTCCACGCAGTTGGTGAGGTAGGTTATGAGTTAGATTTACCTATAGATTTTGTTGTTATTCATTAGGTTTTCTATGTCTCTATATTGTAGAAGTATATTCCTAATTCGTCTCATGTGCTTATATGGGACTCTATCCAGTTAGATGAGCATTTGACCTTCGTGGAGAAGCCAGTGCTTATTTTGGCTAGTGATGTAATGCAGTTATATACTAAGGAGATTTCTATAGTCAAGGTTCAGTGGAGGCACCGCCTAGTAGAGAAAACTACTTAGGAGATCAAGAGTGAGATGTGGGCCCAATATCTTTAACTTTTTTTAGACTTCAGGTTCTTTGTCGTCTTTAATTTTTGAGGATGAAAGTTCCTTTTGTATTGGATATTGTAATGACCCTTAAGGTCATTTTCCATATTTCTACATATTTCTGTTGTTAGATTTTCTCCATAGCTACCCCAAGTCATTTATGAAATGGTGGAACTGCTAGTTCAGTTACTAGGCAACTCGTTTAATTTTTAGAATTTTATCCCTATTTAGAAGTCAACGCTGGTTCCAAATGGTCACTGAGAAAAAACTTTAGTAAAACAATTCTAGATATGAATTGTGATTACGCTAGCATCTCTAATGTATCGATTTTAGTCTAGGTGGACCTTTGGCTCTGGTCCAATTGCACCCAAGCCTATTTTGACCTATTGGTCTGGAAGTCAAAAAATCATATGATATGTGTGGGTCCCAAAATTTGTCTAAACGACCTTGGATGGAAAATCTGACTTCACCAATGAATTTGAAACATTGAATTTAGTGGGGTTACATAGTTCATTTGTGAAATTTGGTGTTCGAATGAGTTTCGGAGGTCAAAAACAAATTTTTAGTTTGTTGTACTGGTGCCATGGCGATCGTGGAAAGGCTAATGGGGATCATGGTATGGTGATCATAGCCTAAGTTAGGCCGATCAAAATTTTTCCATGCCTAAAGGGGCTATAAATGTGCCCCTTGGTCGTGAATTTGGCGATTTCACTTCTTCTTGAGACCTAGAAACACTAGAATAATGTGTTAACTTCAAATTGACTCTTAGGTGTGAATTGGAAGCTTGTTTAACATATATTTTTTGTTATTAACAATGTATTTGAGTTAGGAATCCATTATTTTCAATCTTTAGTATCTTTAATTTTTTTACCAAAAGCCCAATTAGATTTAGGGCATGATTTTAGCCCCAATAAGCTTGATTTGTACCTAATTCTTGAGAGATATGATTCCCTAATAGTGTATGAATATTAGGTTGATATCAGAAATGTATTTTCTAAATGTGGGACCTAGTTGGGTGTATTTGGTTTCATTTTTGGACCAAAAGCGCAATGTTGCAATATGGGTATCGATATTCTCATTATAATGTGTAGATTCTATTTTTGATAGCTTGGCACTTTAAAGAACCTTCTCAAAAGGAAAAACAAAGGTTTAGCGGTTTGTGAGATTCCTTTGAATTTAAGGTAGGTTAGGCTTACATCTTGTTAGATTGAGTTATGTTATAGTCTGATCTGAGGTGATTTTATACACTTCTGTATCATTAATCTAGCTTATTTGCCTTGTTTTGAGAGAAATTTGGATGCTTAACGTGTTCATATGGATATAAATAAGCATTTAAGTGTCCAAGTATGTGATTACAATGTCCAAAGTATTTTTTAAACAAGTTTGTGCTTAATTGAGTAATTTAGAGTTCAACCCGAAAAACTAATTTTACTAGCTTGAGCTAGGTATGTGTCTAGTTGGTCTCGGTGAATTGTAATGTGTTTAATTTATTCCAAATTTTTTAATTGTGGAATAACTTGTTTGTAATATGCGAAATTTAATTTAATAAAGTTTAGAGTTGGAATAAAAAGTGGAATATCATTGCAAATTTTCCTTATCCAAGCTCTTGTTATGATTTGTTGTTAAGAATATTGTGTTTTTTTTAATCTTGAATATGTGGTGTATGATATTTTAGGAGGCTGGATAACACACAGAAGACACGTACAGTGAACAGGACATGACGGACACAGTTTGGAAAAAAAGCAGAGGTGGCTACACGGTTTATTAGGTTTTAATTTATTTTTAGTCTTTAATTTTTCATATCATCTATTCAAATATTTGGATCTTGATTATGAATATTAGTGGATAAAAAAACCCCTTTCCGGGGTTAAAGACAAGAACATGATTACTATTGTTTTGGATTAATTTTGTTAATTTTGCTTATCATATTTGATTGTTTGATTATTCTTGTTTTAATTATTTTATGGATTGATCACCCATGAAGTACGTATATTGTCGACCTTTTGATCTTCGAAGAAGGAATAGGGAGATAGAACATGGGAATAAACAAAGTTTGGGTTTTTATTCTTTTATAAAATAAAGAATTAAACTTAGCGTCCAGGATATGGATGTACTTAGATGCCTTACTTGATTCAAATGTGGGATGATAGCTTTAATTCAGTTAATTGGATTATTACATCGCCACTCAACTATGTAGTTGTAATATCTAAATTAGGTAAAAGATTATAGGTTAGGAAACCATGATCATGCAATTAACCCTATAAATCAAAAACCAAGATAAGCAAATTAAGAAATTAATTTCAATAACATAGTATAATTTTTTGGAGTACTTTAACCCTGGGCTTTTCTCTATTGATTGTCCCAAGATTTTTATTTTTATGAATTATTTATTTTATTTTTAATTTACAAAATTACAAACTCTCTTTTGTTATTTTTTTTTTTTCAATTAGTTAGACTAGAATTAGATAGGCGGTGAATGCAAGCCCCTATGAGATTGATACTTGGGCTTCCTTGAAGCCATTATATTGCTTGATAAGACCATGTACACTTACGTGTGCGCTTGGGCGTTGTCATAGTATAATTGTGATATCTTGTTAGATTTGGAAGGGTTCTATGTGTTTGATTGATAGATGGTAACACTTGGGATTCGTTAAATCATTTAGGTCATGTGAATTCATAGGTTGGGATGCTTGACTTGTAGGCGAGAACCTTGGTTAATTGGACTTAATGTCTCATGGATACCATAAGAAATCTCTTGTTTCTTTAGCTAGAAGGGAGTGATCTTGTCACTCATGTTAAGGGTAAGTTGAACCTAGTTCCTTACATGTGTGGAATTGCCATAGCTTCCATGGATGGTTTAAGAGTAGTGCTTCAGAAAGACCTTGACCTTAGGACTATTGTGGCTTGTTAGATATCTAAGACTTGATTTAGATACCTTAGGCTAGTTCTAGGTAGAATTTAGACTTGAAATGTATTTTGGAGAATTAGAAGTGGGATCTAGACCTACCTTAAGCTTGGACTTATATAGTTCCATTGAAGACCTTAGACGTTTGTTAAATGCTTAGAGAATACCTAGGAACATGTTGGGTAACCCCTGTAAATAAATTTTGGTGATTGCATGAGAAGTGATGTATATGATTGTTGGCTAAATTATCATTAATGCTATGTTTAGGTATGGATTATTCTATTAATTAAGCCCATGACTATGTTATCATTTGAATCATTTACTAGACTACTATTTTAGGCTGGGGCTATGATATTACTCACTTTATATTTTTTTTAGTAACCAAACTAGTGTTTTTTCTAGAATGCCCTCTTATTTCTAACATTGTGATTCATGATATTAAGGGCTCTAGGAGGTATATTTATTGACCACATGAGAAGCTAAGCTACTAACTATGTTGAACCCAATAATGT
Source organism: Capsicum annuum (assembly GCF_002878395.1). Taxonomy (NCBI): domain Eukaryota; kingdom Viridiplantae; phylum Streptophyta; class Magnoliopsida; order Solanales; family Solanaceae; genus Capsicum; species Capsicum annuum. The sequence goes on from NW_025886967.1 coordinate 9,152, forward strand.
TTTTGTAATACTCATGTTATATATATTTTTATATTTATGGATAAATTATCCTTTACAATGAATGATGAGATATAAAGGTATATTTCTTCTTATTTCTCTTTTACTTTAGCCCTTATGGTGATGTAATGATGATGCCCTACAAGGCCAGAGGATATATTGATATGATGATGATGCCCGATAAGACCGAAGGATATATTGAAATGATGATGATACCTAGCAAATCTAGAAAATATATTGATGTGATGATGATTCTCGAAAAGGTTGGAGGATCTGATGATTATATTATGATACCCGAAAAGGGGGGAGGATGATTATTGATGTGCCTATGAGTATGCCAACCGATTCGAGTCCGGCTAGCACTATGTATGGAAATTATATCTATGCTTTTACTCTTATATACTCGTGTGTATAAAGAGGATATGATATTGACCTTAAGGTGCCAGTTATAGTCCACTAGTGTTAAATACTTATAAAATTGAGTAGGTAATGAGTAATGTTAATTAGGGAATTGTAATGGTTATGGTTTAATATTGAATAAATATTAGTTGGTAAGTGGGATCTAGTGTAAAATGAGGTTCCACCTAGTGAGTAATGTTATTATATCATACTGGTTAATTAAGGGAATGTTGATTAGTAGAATAAGCTATGTGGTGATAAGTTGTCTATTCAATGAATTTGTTACTTAATTGTTAGAGAATTAATGGACTACTTAAGGACCATTGTTTAGCTAAAATATAGTAGTTAGAGAATGTGGATAATATATTGCCATTGATGGTAATAGTATGGACTTGATTATCTAGTCGATGTTGGTAAGTAATGAAAGTTGGGTAAAATGCCCGATTTAAGATAAATATGAACTATGGTCGGATAATCTTAAGATTTGGATACATTGATGGTTAAATAGTTGTTAACTTGGGTGTACTCTCTGGTGGTATAGGAAGACGTGATGGTTTCCTTTACTTTATGCACTAGTTGGTGTATGAGCTCCAACTTCATACTTGTGTTGCTTGTGTTATACTTATGTTTCTTTGTGATCCTGAGTCATTTATTTCTTATACACGATGATATTGTGTATGATTAGGCATTATGTTATTATTGTTATGGTTTTATTACTTATTATATTGTGTCGATTCAAGTTTGATTATGTACCTTAACTTAGATATGTTTATTTTGCACTATATCATCTTTATATCATAACTTAGCTCAATCTCCCGATGATGCCTACTAAGTACCCATTGTTTTGGTACTCATACTAAAGTTCTGTACCTTTTTTGGCGTAGTTCCAAGTACTAGTTGTTGCCGTTGAGTTTAGTTCGTGTTATGTTGACATTATAGAGATAGAGTGAGCTCTTGGAGTCTCGAGTCACCCATTTCCTTCTATCTTTGATTCAGTCTTTTGTATTTAAGATAGATGTATTGACAAATTTAGATTCTGGGGTTGTATTCCTATTACTATCATACTTAGATACTCTGGTACTGATTATACCAGGTCATGAGATTGGTATACATATTTGGTTATCTATTTATATTAGAACACTGAGTATGTATATCTTGTGTTGTTTGATTTTTGGCCTAGTTAGGAATTTCTTACCTAATTAAACCATTGTGTTAGCTCCGAGTTAAGGTATTGGCTTACCTATTGGCGAGTTATAGTAGGTGTCATCATGACTTATAAATGAGGTCGTGACAAAAAAAAACTAATTACTATAAAAGTATTTTGTACAATTCTTTCTTCAATTTTCATCAAAACATAACTATTGAATTGAATTTCAATATTTATCTAAACCATAATTTTTTATCAAAATTCTAAATTATGCAAAATGTATTTGCAAAATATGATATACATGCATTTTAAGTTAATTGAGGTCATGAGTTCTTTAGAAGATGATGTTTATCTTAACTCACATTTATAAGATATAATTAATAAATTATATATCGAATGTATGAATAATGAATAGATCAACTAACACTCAAAAAGATGTCACGCCATCCCCATAGATGTATATATATATACATATATATATATATACATATATATATACATATATATATATTGTAAAGAAATGAAGTCTCGCTCTAAGTATAAAAAGATGCCAAATTAATAATGGCAAAAGACAAATCTCTCCACCTTAGTAGTGTGAGATGGAATTTAGTGTAATGATCTTTCTGGTCATTTACCTCATTTTCCTGCGTTCTCTACGTTTAGAACTTTCCTATAACTGCCTCAGTTATTCATAACCTGTTGGGATTGACAATTAAGTTTTTAGATAGTTCGTGTGAGAATTTTATTAATATCAAATTAGTTGTGAAATATTTAGATTAAATTAGAATTTGGTAAGATGACATAATTAATTACTTTTCCAAAATATTTTTGATATTGATATAATTCTTTAGTTATGATATATTTATATTGCATTATAATACCTTTTATAATCTATTCATATTTTAAGTGTGGATAATAGAGGCTTTAATAGAAATAATTTTCTATTAGTTATTATATATTCAAAATATGATATTTATTTTACCACGAACCTATGCCCAAATATATATAGATATACACACACACATATACATATATTTGATAGAATAAAAACATATTTTGCTAATTCCACCTCCATTTCACATGGAGGTGTGAAAAGTGAACAACAATAAATATTAGCTAGATAACCATAACTCTTTATGTGACACATGTACCATAAGTGTCATTATGAGATGCTATAATTCTACTTTGCTAAATAACATACTATATTTCTATATAATTTGTATTTCTGCGTGGTTTTTTCATTTTTTCTTATCAAGTTAGTATCATATTACTAATATATATTTATAAACATATAGCTACTTTACGAGTGGTTGGGGGATTATGTATTCTTATGTGTTTCATGATTTGTCCAAGGCATTTTATGTGACGTGTTGCATGCTTTTTCACTTGCAATCAATTATCTACATCAAGTCATTCAAGCTCGGAGTCTAGTGAGGCATTATTCAAAGGCTATTCACAAAAATTTTAGCTTTGAAGTCCAGGAAGGCTAGGCCTGCCCTTTCTTTAGATTGGGATTATTTACGATAATTTAATGCTAATATGCTAGTGTTGAACAACAAGTTATAGTTTGTGTATCACATGATATATGTATCATGACTTGTTTATCCAGTTAAGACCTTATTCTAGTAAATTTTGGTTCCGATATCTTTTAGTATAATGTAGTATTTGTGAGCTTAGGATGTGGTATGAAAGTGGCAAGACCTTAGATTCATCTATTTTTAACTACGTTACACGAAAGGTTATTTAACTGAATTTTTATTATGGTTAGGGTCAACATAGTATACTTTATTTCTATCATTAATTATGACACTTAGCACTAATGTGGCATAGGTTATGGTACAATTTGGATTATAATTTTATAGGTGGGTATGATAACTATAAGTTCTGATTTGAGTCTAATATCTAGTTCTGATGATTTGAGAATTCTGGTACTGATTATTGTTGTTCTGGGAGTTGTGGTTTCTCTGAGTTCTGATTTTAGTCTGACCTCTAATTATGATTTATGTTTTCTATCATATATCTCACCTCTTATTATTATCCACTATTTCCAAATTGAATCTGGCGTATGACCTCTTTTTATTATCCATCACTACCATTTCTAGCTCAGCGTCTAGCCTCTTATTAATATCCATTGGTTTTGCTTCAAGATCGATGCACATCTGGATGACTACTATGAATTTCTGAGATTGGTTCATTTATTAATTATTTACATTTATTTTCTTTAATTATTTTTTATGTGTCCCACTAGCTTATGGGAGCACGGTTGGGTTAATTATCTTCATCAGTATGTCTGGCGGGCTTATGAGGGCCCAGTTAGATTATGTTTGGTTTGCCTTTTATTATAATGTTATTTATTTTTTTGTATACCTTTAACTATTTCTTTATTGCATTTACATAGCTCGATAGTTGTTTACCTTTCTATCTCTATTTACTATTGACTTAGACTACACCCTTACATTTTAGTTATACTTTTCCTATATTGAGCTCAATCAGTCGATGATGCCTACAGAATAAATGTTGATTTGATACTTATCTACACCTTTTCACCTTTACAGTGATGCAGATCTGAGTACCGATAGCCGGTGTTGACATGATTCCTATTTTCCAATTTGAATCCAAAGCAGGGTAAGCTTATTTTCATCTGAGGTTGATCTTCCTCTATTTATTTTAGTTTAGCCTTTTGTACTCGAGACTGCTTGTATATTTTATGTATATTTTGAATTCTGTCTAGTACTCTAGATATCTTTTAGTAGTGGCTCCAATAACGACCTTACTAGGTCTTGGGAGAGATTTATTTGTATATTTTTGACCTTTGCCTTCTATCATTCTGATATACCTTATATGTTTCCTTTCTATTTTTTGCTTACTATACTATTATTATCATTATATTTGTTCTTTTCTTACTTCTGTATGTTGCCTACTGATGGGATACGATAGGCGCCATCATGACTTGAAAAATTAGATTGTGACATTTGGTTGACAATATTTTAAAAAAAACAATCACTCGCTTAAGTCCTAAAGTCTATACTTAAAGCTTTTATTTTCTTTCTTTTCTTTCTAATTACTTAATTTTGATTAACCACTAGTACTGACTAATTTAGTCTTTGACTGTTTTTATTTTGTGTTAGTTAATATTATTTTAGAAGATATAATTTCCTTTTGTCCAGTAAAATAGAAATTTCTCATTAGTTTTCTTCCATATTTCTGATTATCCCATTCACTTTTTATGTCTCCAAAATTCAAATTCAAGTCAATGTTAGGAACATTTTTACTTATCTCTTGATTTTTCTATCATCGATGATATCATGTCGCTGATCCCTTTATCGATCCATTGGAAGTGTTACTTTTTAAATTTCTTATGATTATTTTATTTTTAAAAAAATGTCTACTCAAATGAATAGTTTTGTCAATTTCTTATCAATGTTTTTGGTTAAATTTTAGACTTCTATTAATCGAAAATCAAAAACAAAAAGTCATCACATGAATAGGCCAACCCATCGGCAAAATACACAAAATAAAAATAGCAGCCTACTTCTAAAAAATCCTAACCCAGCCCAATCCAAAAACACTAAGTCTATTACATATAAAATCAGAGTAGGGTTTCAAAATTAAGACTCTCATCTTTATCTTCTTTCTTCCAACTTCACCTGGAAAATGTTCCCTTTGCCAATTTTCGTTTCACTATTCTCTAACTTTGGGTGATATGCATTGTGCCATGGTTGACCTTGGATGGATCTTTTTGTCAGCTTGCAGAAGTAATTTCTTTCCATTTCCTCCTAGTTGCTTTCTGTTTCCATTCTCATTTGATGTTTTTATTTGTTTTGCCAGTTGTGTTCTCCTATGGATGGGACTTTGTTATACTTTTTGTGATGCATAGAGAGATCTAATCAAGTGGAAGCAGTTACCTTCTCCAAGTAAGCTGACTATGAATTTTATTCTCCTCTTGATTCTGTATTTTTGTGTTGTGGTTAATCTCAAAACCCCTCTTCTACAGATATAGCTGGTAGAGAGATAATGGGATTCTCAAAAACATAATTATTTTGAGTAGTAACATGCTTCCCAGGTTCATGAACTCTAATCTGACCAACTAACCCTCTCATTTTGCTGCGATTCCTTTTGTAAGTTGCTGTAAAGTAGGCTAAATAGTTGTTTCACCTTTTCTATTGCCTTCTTGGTTTTGTAAATATGATTTTTGTGAAAAACTTAGCTTTAGCCTTCCTATCCCCTTTACCCCTTTTTATTGTGACAATTATAGATAAGGACATTGCAACTTATCACTATTGATAATGCATTTACCTTTTGCTTGCAACTACTGAAATTTTGTGAATGTGAAGTCCCCTTTTCTAATACAAAATTAGAAAAATAATTAGCTAACTGTTTTGCCTCTCTAAGTATATGTTGAAACTATACTTGCCTACTTAATAGCAACTGCCAAATTTGTTGAACACTTTCTGATATACCCGATACGCATTCCCATTCTCTGTTTAAAATTCTTTGCATTGTTAGTAAATCTATCTGAATGATCAATTTATCATCTTGTGTGTGTCTGCAATGCTTGGCTTCTTGTAGAATTTACATTGCTTCTGCGTCTATATTGTTAGTATCCTCCATTATAGCTCTTTTTACATATATTAAATCACTATGCACATTTCTTAGACAAAAAGCATATGAACTAGCTCCTAGATTCCCCCTTGATGCTCCATCAACGTTGTACTTCACCCATCCTTCTATTGGAAATTCCCATAGAACTCTAGTGACTCTAACTCTAGTCCTTAACTATTCGTAATCTTTTAGTATTCTAGGCCAATCATACGAGAATTCCAATTTTGGTTTCCTCACTTTCAACAACATCCTCAGATTTCTTTTGATATTATATATCAACCTTTCTCCAGTAACTTCTTTCCCCTGATTCTTAATGTTGTTCCTTCTTCTCCACATCTCTAATAAAATGATGCTAGGCATAGCTTGAAAGTAAGCTTTTTCCATTTGCTTAACTTCTGCATTCCACTATGCAAGTATTGTTTCCCTCAACCTTAGCCCATGAATATTCCTACCTATAAAAGAAGAAAAGTAGGACCAAGTCCTGTTAGAAATATTTGATATCAAGAACACATAAGACATAGTCTCGTGTGATGGATTTGCATAATACCATCACCTAGATGGACTTTGAACTCCACATCTCATTATATTATCATCCACTGGGACTTTTTATATTCACTTTCTACACATAAAAAAAGCTATTTTAAATGGTAACACTTTTATCCATATGTCTCTATAAGTATTGTTAACCATCATTCTTTTTCTACATACTACCATGATGATTTCACTATAAACTTTCCTTTTGAATCAATACTCTATATACCTTTGTCCCCATCTTGTGTCTTCCCTGGTGGTCTTAACTTATATAAAATATTATCAAAAATTTTATCTGAAAAAACTTCTTTTATCAACTAGCCATTCCATGTTCTATTTAAAATTAGGACACTCACATACTGATATCTATCATACCGCTCCTTGTTGTCTTGCATAATGGTATACAAATCCCCTATACCGATCAAATTGTTAAACCCAATTTAGGAATTCCCACTTGGGATTTTCCATATAATTAGGTGCTCTATAAAATCTCTAACTTGCAATAATTTTTTCCATAGTTGAGAACCTCCAGCTCCATATTTTCACATTTCCACTTTTGGATCGTCTCTTTTACAATACTTATTGTACATATAAGAACTCCATATCGACTTTCTAGTCCTAAAATTCCACCATAGTTTACAAAAATGAGCATTAGATAAATCCTGCAATAATCTAAAACCCAGTCCCCCTTTTCTTCTCTGTTAAACATAAATTTTTCAACTTCACCCAATGCCTTCCCCTTCTACCAGTAGTACTGCTCTAGAAAAATTAAGCAAAAATTCTTTGTATTGTATTCAACACATTTAATAGAGGATTCATTACTGATAAGAAATGAATAGGAATACTCTGTAATACATGCTTAATTAGAATGGCTCTACCTCTAAAGATAGTAGTTTTCCTTTCAAGCTTTGTATTTTACTGCCATTCTATTCATAATAGACTGATAATAATCTTTGTTCTTCATCATGTAAGAAATTAGGCAACCTATGTAGGTAAAAGGAAATTAATGTCTTAGAATCTGTATAGCCACCTCTTCCATCACTATAGTACCATTAGAAGCACCTTTATGAAAATAAATGACACTTTTTTCTTTATTAATCTTGTACCCTGACACTTGTTCATATCTTTCTAGTACTATTGTTATCAACTGCAAAGTACCTATCTCAGCCTTGCAAAATATAATCATATCATCTGTAAAGGCTAGATGGTTAATTTTAGGGCTTTTCCTTGGCATGCCAAACATCTTGAACTTTTTTTTTAAAACAAATGTCTTCAAACGCCTGGATAACACTTTTGCAGCTAAGATAAAGAGGGTAGGAGATAGTGGATCCCCTTATTTTGGACATCTGTATGATTTAAAAAAAACCTTTAGGTTGCCCATTCAACAAAATTGAATACCAATTATTCCCGATTAACCTGAACACCATATAATTTATTTTTGACAAAAGCCTAACTTTATTATGATTTTGTGAGGAATAACCACTTCTATGTATCATATGTTTTCATCATGTCTAACCTTATAACATATTGGGTGGCTTCCTTCTTTCCTTATTTCTAACACTATTTCCTATACCACTAATATATTTTTCTGTAATATATCTTTTTTTATAATACTAGCTTGTTCTTCAGAGATTATTCCTAGTAGAACTCCCTTAATTATTTAGTGAATAATCCTACAAAAGATTATATTCACAAAAATACTAAGGGATATGGGTCTCATATCTGAAAAGGTATTTGCTACCAATTTTTTTTGGCAATAACACAAAATTAGTATGGGCAGTGAATCTTGGAAGCTCATATCCACAAAAGAAAGATACTATCATTTGATGTGAGTTCTTCCCAATGATATCCCAAGGATCTTGATAAAATGCACCAGTCATTGCATTAGGGCCCCAACACTATTTGTGTTCAATCCCATGACTACAAACTTAACCTCTTATAAACTTGGACCTCTTTTAAACTATTCACTATGTGCTACTGATACTATAGAAGGCAATTCATCCAGCATTGAAAAGTTTTTTTTATTCTCCTATTTTGTAAATTGCTTCTTGAAAAATTTTGTAGCAGTTTCTACAATCTTTGTCTATTCTTCCATCGATATACCTTCTTCATACTGATTCTTCTAACCTTTAGTTTTGACTTTCTTCCTCTGACTATTGTGTGAAAGAATTTTTTTTCTTCCACCATCCTTGAACCATTCAAAGCTTGCTTTCTATCTCCATAATTCTTCCACCCTTTTAAGTTTCAAGTTTAACTCTACTTTTGCTTTATTCAAATTTGCTCTATTGGTACTTAAATGATTTTCTTCAAATTGCATATCTCTTACTTTTATGATCTCCTCTAAGGTAGCAATCTCTTGAAATATATTACCAAATTTCTCCTTGCTCCAAAGAGTTAAAGATGATTCAGTCTTCTTTAACTTTTTATGAAGATAATGAAAGGATTGCCTTCTATTTCAGTCTACCAATTCAACCTTATCACCTCCATGCTTATTCCTCTTTCAACCAAAAGTTGAGAAATCTAAATGATTTGACAATATGCTCACTTATGTTATTGAAATGTAATAAAAATGGAGAATGATCAGAACCACTTCTCCCTAATTGTTCTATTTCCATTACTGGAAATATCTTATATATCTTGTCATTGCACAAAACTCTGTCAACTTTTTTTAGTATGCACTCTTCATCAGATCTTCCATTCCACTATGTATATTTGCTTTCCTGGAAACTATATTCTTCTAGATTACACATGTTTATACAATGATTAAAGTCTTCTACCTCGGCTATTATAACAGGTAAGCCCCTTGCTTTTGTTCATTTCTTATAACATTGAAGTCTTCTCCTACCAACCATAGTTCCTAAATAACATTAGTCATGTCTCCCAAAGATTTATATAATGATAATATTTTATTTTGAGAATTATTTGCATATATTAATATAACATACACTGATACCCCAACATCCTAATTCTCTAATTTAGAAGTCAGCTGCTAATATTCATCCTGGCAATACTATATTCCACTACCGAGTCCGTAAAATCCTATATCTTGCTAGATGTATTTGTCATTACATGCTACATCCCTAACCTAATTTTGTAATCATCAATATTGTGACTTTCCTAGAAAGGTTCCATCAACCCTATGAAACAAGATTAATGTCTTTTATGTAATGTTACCAACCTTGTGAACGCTTTTTGAGTATTCACCGACCTTATATTCCATATCAAATCATTCATATTAATTTTGATTTTGAGGTATGACTCATTTTCTACATTGTTCTATTGTTTGGATTTTTTTCCTTCCTTTGATGTTTACCATGAATTGCTTTCAATGTTTATATTTGCTTGGGAGACAAATTACCTTTATTGGCCACCTTCTCTATATTATCCTCCAAATTTTCTCCATCCATATCTTTCTTATTTTTTTTTATGATCTCCATTTAACTTTCTACTTTTATTGCTAACAAAAAAACACCTTCTATCACTGTGACATCCTTGTTAGAATTTTCTTGTTCCATCACAATTAATTCTCTTGAGATGTTCTTTTGACCTATTGCCTATTGTTGTTTTTGTTCAATCTGTCCCTTTTGATTTTCTTCCTACCTTTTGTTTCTTATCTACTTGCTCCATATGGTTCTCTAATATTGTATTTTCTACTTTTATTTGTTCTTTACCTTTATCCTTAAGGTTTTGATCTAGTAACTTTGCTGACTGTGCATCCTTTTCTAACTTTCAAAAGCTGCTATTCACCCAATCTTTCGTACTCTATTACTTTGTTCCACCTTTTCTTCTTTATCCTTGTTTACTTTCTCTTTATGTAAGGCTTCAAAGGGATTTTAAGTTTTTATTCCATCATTGGTTCCATTCTCTGCTTCACCTATAATATTTCTATACCTATCACTCTTGTATTTGCTTGTCCTTGTTAACCACTGTAGTTTGTTTATGTTTTCTCCTTTTCCTGTGTTTACAGTTGTAACTTCCTTCTGCCTATTATTTTGACCTTTTGATCTTTTATTAGCAACCTTTTCTTTTTTTCTCTAGCTTTTTTGTCATGTAACTCTAGTTGAATATTCCAACAACTTTCTTTATTATGTCCTTGTAAGAAACATTCTATGCAGTATTTAGGCATATAGTCATATTGGAACCACTTAGATTTTATTTCCTCTATAGTATCATTCTCCTCATTGAATCTAACTCTTTATGGTAATTTAGCAATTAGATCCATCTCTAGTTTTACCTTGCACAACTAGGCCTTGTTTGACTCTGGGTAGCCCTGTCCACTATTTGTGGTTTACCTATTGCTGAAGCAATTGAGAAAATTGCTTCCTTAGAAAAAATTCCTTAGGCATTTATATCCATGCTACTTATTTAGTCTCAACATTAGGCTTAAACCATAGACCCTACTTCAGTGTTCTCAACTACCTATACATCTTCTTGGTTTTTATGTAGTATGCTGCTATTGAAAGCAATTGAACATAATTCTCTTATTCCTCTAGCCTAAAAAGAATGTGTCTTTCATCTAATACTCTCATCATACATTTACCTTTTATTCCACACTACATTAGAATTGCTTTCCTCAACACGTTGATATTCGGTTTGCCATAAGAAAATTTATCAATGATATTGCAAATTTTCTTGTATGATTAATATTCTAACCTCTGATGATTTTCACAAGATATTAGGTTCTCCATGTATCATAAAAACTGGTTTCGGATGAACCATAGCACTATCGTTCACATTCACTTTAGGTTTCAATATATTAGTATACCTTAGGACATTGTTGTCCAACTGTGGTACCATATTCTGCTCCTCATTAATTCTATTCACTGTTTCTTCCAGTGGGATGTTCCTACTGTCGTGGTGGCCATGATAGATATAAAATCACGTAGGTGTTAAAGTATAACTAGGATTTTTTATGCGGCTCCTAGAGAGAGAATTTTTTTAGGTATTAATGACAATATGACATAATATTTTTTTCATCTGCTGGATTAAAATATGTATTTCTTAAGAGCAAATAGAATAAAAGCATTACAAAGTATATGTATAAATTGGAATACAAAATCTAGTATATAATTAATTTTTAATATCTTTCTTATTATATTAATCATGTTTCGTGGTAATTTTATCGAGTATGCTTTTGTGAATCCTAAATCCTTAGGGCCAACATTTGTATCATCATGTGAAGCCTATTTTGTGTAGAATAGTTGATTTCTTGTTGAAAGACAATTCTTTTTATAGAAGAAAGTACTAAGAATTAGTAAGTAGTACGTAATAAATAAGAAAAATTGAAAAGGCAAAAAAGTATATTACTCTTTTGAAGTTTGAATTAGTTGTGAATGTATTTTGAGTATTCACTTTGATAATAAATGTGATTATCCTATTGAATTTATATTAGTTGTGAGTTGAGTTAAATTTTAATTTACAAAAAGGTGTTCTCATTTTTTGAATTGGATGGATAAATTTCTCACGAAGTTTACTTATTCTCAATCAAGCTCAAGAATAGATGTAAAACATTCATATTTTTTAGATGAACTCAATTTAAGACCCTTGAAACTAATTTAGGAGAAACAGTACTCATTATTGACTATAATCCTCAGAGGAAACATTATCTATTAAAAGGGCCTTGATGATGTTCCAATGATTGATTTTCTAAAATTAAAAAATAAAGTAGAGTGCGTCAATTTGTTTTGAAGGTCTATATTATAAATGGTTGGTATATAGTGAGAAGAAAGATGCCACCTATTGTCTATTGTTATTTGTTCAAAAATAAATTTATTTGTGTAAGTTCGAGGGAGTTTTATACAAAAAATAACTAGGAGATTACAATAACACTCTTTAAATATTTAACAAATATTCTGTTTTTCCCTTATTTGTGGGATGTATTGGAACTTGATTTGGGGAATGATTAGGCTTAATTTTTGAGTACGAGATCCTCATCCCATAAGGGACACAATTGCTAGTTTAATTTTTAGAATTGATACATGAGCCGCACAAGTGATTTCTAACTCGATGTTTGGTCTGGAGCATAAATTCATAATATAGGTACCATTATAGTATTGATACATAGATCATTATTTTGTTTGCATGTCAGTAGACTGAGCCTTCTCAAAAGGGAAAAACTATGGTACAGTAGGTTGGGAGCTGTAATGACTCTTATAGTCATTTTTCTTGTTTTCATAGATTTTCAGTGTTTATAGCTTTTCTATAACTAACCTAAGTTGGTTATGACTTTCAATGACTGAAAGTTCAATTTTTGGACGATTCATTTGAGAATTTTAGTGATACCAAATATATTGTGGAATATTTAATTTAAATTAGCATTTGGTAGAAACATATTTTATCACCCTTCTAAAATATTTTTAATTAGTATAAGATTCTTTAATTATACTATATCTATATTACTTTATAGATAGTTTTATTACTTATTAATATTTTAAGCAGAGGAATCTAGATATGTTAAAAGATTATTATTATATAATAGAGGTTTTATTAGAAGTAATTTTCTATTAATTATGGAATATTCAAAATATTATATCTATTTCACCATAAACCTATACAATATTCATGTACGTACATAGTGGGAAATTATATGTCCTTTGTACTACTATCTCCACCACACGTATATATGGAGGAAGTGGTCAGCAAAACACATATAATGTTATGGCAGAGAATAAAAATAGGTTGGTGTTAGTGATGTGTCATCTCATTTTCCATTAAATATAATGGATTACTTCTTTTGATTCCCGTATTACTTAATTAAATATTGGTTCCTCTCTTTTCAAGTACAAGTTAAAACAAGTTCCTATCTATAATTGCCATTTTCTTATTACATCTATGCCGATATGAATGTATGTGTGTTATAAGAAATTAAGATGAAAATCAATTGTATACATCAACTTATTCAAGCTTGGGATATAATGGGCCACTATTCAGTGGCTTATCGTAGAGTATTTTAGCTCTGGCGTCCAAGTAGGCTTGGCGTACCCTATCTTTATATTGAACTTATTTATGGTAATTTTGTGCTATTATGCTAGTTTTGGGTAGGTAACTGTAATTTATGTATCGTTTGATATATATATATATATATATCATGTCTTATTTATCTTGATAGCATCTTGTTCTAGTAAATTTTAATTCTGTTATCTTTTAGTATGATGTAGAATTTATGACCTTAGGATGTGGTATTATGCTATGAGACCTTGGATTCTTCCCTTTTAAACTAAGTTATATGAATGGTTATTTAAATGTTTTTAATTATGATTTAGGAATAACATATACTTTACTTTTGGCATTTATTGTGAGATTTGGCACCAATTCGCATAAGTTACTATGTGATTTGGATTTTAATTTTACAGTTGTGTATGGTTACTATGAGTTCTGATTCGAGTTCGACATCTAATTATGATATTATCTGGGAGATTTAGTACTAAATAATGTTGTTCAGGGAGCTGTGGTTCCTATGAGTTCTGGCTCGAGTCCGGAAATTGATTATGAGTTCTGTTGTTATCATGTATGTGGACTCTCATTATTAACCACTATTTTTTATTTGAAACCAACATATGGTCTCTTGTTATTACCCACTGCTACTAGTTCAAGTTTAGCGTATAGCCTCTCATTACTACCCATTAGTGTCAATTTGAGCCCAGTGCATATTTGGAGGCTACTATGGTTCATGGGATTGGGATAGTTATGAATTATTCACATTTTTCTTTAAAATTACTTCTTGTGTGTCCCATTGACTTATGTAGGCCTGATTAGATTAATTGTCTTCCTCGATATGCTTGGTGGGCTTATGGGGCCCAGTTAGGTTATGTTTGGTTTTCCTTTTATTACTACATTATTTATCATTTCGTATCACTTTTACTTATTACGTTATTGTATTTGCATAGCTCGATAGTTGTTTTTCTTTCTATCTCTTTTTACTGTTGACTTAGACTATACCCTCTCATTTTAGTAATACTTTTCTTATAGTGATCTTAGTCAAATAATGATTCCTATGGAGTACTGGTTGCTTTTGTACTCATAGTACACTTTTGCATCTTTACCTTGATACAAATCGAGTACTTTCAATCAGCGTTGTTGTGATTCCTATTTTATAGTACTGATCTGGAGTAGGGTGATCTTTCTATCGTCCAAGGCTGATCTTCCTCTATCTGTTCGAGTTTAGTCTTTTGTACTTGATTTCTTGTATCTACTGTTTCTTATATCTACTGTGTATGTTTTGAATTTTTTCTAGTACTCTAGGTATCTTTTAGTAGTTGTCTAGTAGCAACCTTACCAGGACTTGGAGGGAATTTATTTGTATTTTTAGGTTTGCATTCGTCTCTTATTTTGATATACTTTATATGTTTTTCACCTACTATTAGTAATATGATAGTTTCTATCAGGTGTTCTCTAGGTTCTACCCGTTATCTTGTTACCTCTCATTTTGAGCGATGACATGGCCTGTTTACTGCTGGGATAAGGTAGGCACCATCCCAACTTGAGAAATTAAGTCATGACAGATTGATATCAGAGCCTAGGTTTCACTGGTATTATTAGTATTAGTGCTGATGTTTAGTAAAGTCTTGTGGATTGGTATGAAAATGTCTTTTTTCTATCTTCGGGCGGTTATGGAGAATTTTAAGGAAAAAATATCATTTTCTTAATCCATTTTCGTGTGTTGGGTCTGAGTTAGTTTTTAATCTTTTTTGGTCCACTCTTTATGCAAATGGCTAAGATGTGAGGAATGGTATCTAGGGATCAGGACCCCGAGCCCGCAGCTAGAATTTTAGTTAGGGGCCAATATTGACCCAAGGTTTAGGGTAGTATACAGTATCAACCCTAGTTCATGATCAATCCAAGGATCCATATTTTATCTTGTCATAGGTCTTGATCTTAATACAACTATTGGTATTTCGCAACCACAACAATAGGTAGGTTAGGGGGAAGCCTAGGCTCAACTTGCATTTGTATCTTCCTTTTTCATTGGGATGCATTGGTACAATTATTGGGGTTAGTCAGCAGTCCACCAACAGAGAAAGATCAACCAGCGGCATAAGGTGGTATTAATTTAGAGGCACAATCTACAACAGCGGTGCCTAGGGTGAAGGTTTTGCCAGCACTAGTAGTCATAAGACCTATAGCAGCCCAACCAGTTATGTCTTCATAGGAGTAGAAGATGCATAACTAATCTTTGAGATTTACTTTCCCCAGGTTTTTCGGGACCCTAGGAAAGGATATTTATGAGTTCCTATCTAGTTGCGAGGAGAGGTTATGGAATTTGTTATTGGTAAAGTTACATAGAGTGGATTTTGTTTCTTATCAGCTAGATAGTACAATGATAAGGTGGTGGAGAGGTTACCTTCATTCCCAGCCATAGATCTCTATCAGTGACTTGGACACAATACTCTAAGGCATTCTAAGAAAAGTGTACGCTTGGCAGCATACACGAGTATTTTTAGGATGAGTTTTCTTCTTTGAGATAGGGTTCTACGTTTGTAGATAAGTCTAAGGCGAGATTTCATAAGTTAACCAGACACTCCACTATGATTCTACCTATGGAGTAAGAGTAGATTTAATGCTTTATATGGGGATAGAGATTATCTCATCGGAAGTCTACATAGAGTTTGGTGACTTCAGAAAAGTCTTTTTTTATATTATTGAGCATGTTTTTTCTATAGTGGAGATGGATCATAAGGCCCAAGGGGAAGCCATAAGAGACCTTAATACCAAGGCAGTTATAGTGGGAGCCACAACGGTTCACAATTCACAGCTGAAGGTTACATGGAAGGTACCCCAGTAGCCTTATCAATATCAAGGTCAACCTCGTTGACCATTTCATGTATCACTTTAGATATCAGATAGGGGTTATCCTGGTTATCATGGTTCTAGTTGTCAAAGTATCATTCATCTGCAAAAGGGTATTCAATCAGGATCGTCAAGTCGAGGTGGTTATGTCGGATCCACCAGACCTTCTAGATAGAGAAGGGTTCTTGGGGCATTTTAAGACTGTGGATTTATTGGTCAATTCTTCTGTGAGTGTCCCCAACATGGATGATTGGGCCTTTAGTTCAGAATGCATAGCCATTCAAATCAATACTACCGCCAACTAAGAGTGGTACACATGGTCGTACAGGTGGTCCCTAGGGTTATAGGGGTGGTCCACCGGGAATTAAGATAGGTGGTTGGATAAACACCCAGCCACTTGTAGACAGGGTCATTTATAAATTGTACCAGGTAGACCAAAGGCTGAGGCTTTGGATTCTGTGATCACAAGTACGATTTTCATATGCCATCAGCCAGCTTTTAGTTTTTTTTAATCCCTATTCTACATTGTCATATGTTTTTTCTTATTTTACATCACGCCTGAGTTTATGTTCTGAGCCCTTATTTGTTCCATTGAGTATAGCTTACCATGTGGGTAATTCTTTAGTAGTGGATCAGGAATATAGATCTTATTTGGTGACTGTTTGGGAGTTTGATATTTAGATTGACTTCATCATCCTTGATATGGTAGATTTTAATGTTATTCTAGGTCTGGATCAGTTATCTCCTTACCATACGTACTTGGATTATTTTTCTTAGACAGTTACCTTAGCTTGCCTGGCGTACCCCCGATTGTATGGCAAGGTTCTATTAGTCATTCACCGGTGGGGATTATTTCTTATATTTATGCTAATAGATTGACATTGAGGGGTTATGATTCATTTCTTTTCTATGTTTGAGATGTTAGTGTTGAGAATCATTGCTTGACTCTTTCCTTAATATTTGTGAGTTTCCTGATGTGTTTCCGATGGAATGAGTGTAATATAGAGTTTATTACTGACCTCAATCCGGGCACTCGACCTATTTTTATGGCTCTATATCATATGGCTTCTGCTGAGCTAAAGTAGTTGAATAGTCAGCTTAAAGATCACTTAGGTAAGGGTTTTATCAGATCTAGTGTATTGCCATGGGGTGCTTAAGTTCTATTTAAGAAGAACAAAGATGACCCTATGCGTGTGTGTATCCACTATAGGCCATTAAATAAGGTGACCGTGAAGAATAAGTATCCTATGCCTTATATCAATGATTTGTTCAACTATTTTTAGGGTGTTGCAATGTTTTCTAAGATAAATTTGAGGTCTGGTTACCATTAGTTAAGAGTTAGAGCAATAGATATCCCTAAGAAAGCCTGTAGAACTCGTTCTGGTCATTATGAGTTCCTAGTGATGTCTTTTGGGTTAGCCAATGCCAAATAGCAATTATGGATCTGATGAAATGTGTGTTCAGGCCATATTTGGCCTCCTTCATGATAAAATTTATTGATGAAATTCTGGTATATTTGAGCAGGCAAAGGGATCACGAGCAATATTTACAGACTATAGATAGCTTGTCCTTCATTTCAGTTTATCAGTGGTCATTGGCTTTGGACTACCTTCCTTAGCTAATTTGATGGTTTGTTTAGATATTTTTGACCCTCAGGGGATTTTTTCTAGTGTTGAGGCTAGACCTACCTTGTTGGAGCATATTTAGGGTCGTCAATTTAAGGATAGAAGGCTTCATAGCATTCAAGGGTAGGTGTTGAGAGGTGAGTCGAGGAGGGATACCTTTGATTAAAAGGGCGTCTAGAGGTTTGATGGTCCTATTTATGTTTCAAGAGTTGAAGATTTGATTCAGTTTATTTTTTGTGAGGCTCATAGATCAAGATACTCTATTCGACCTAGGACAGCTAAGATGTATAGGAATTTGAGGTAGCATTGCTAGTGAAGTGGTATGCAGAGAGACATAGCAAGTTTTGTAGATCGAGGGCTTTGTTTTCAGTAGGCAATGGCCAAGCACCCTAGAGGCCTGGTGGATTTCTTAAGAAGCTACCCATTCATGAGTGGAAGTACGAGCAAGTTACTATGAACTTTGTAGGTGGATTTCCTTGCAATTTATGTGGTTTTGATAGCATTTGTGTCATGGTGTATCAATTGACCGAGTCTACATATTTTATCCCCATTTGAGTTTCCTATAATGCCAAGAGGTTAGTCCATGTTTGTATTTTAAGGAGGTGGTTTGCTTTCATGGGGTGCCTATGTCTATCATTTTAGACTGAGGCTCTCAGTTTACTTCTAGTTTGTAAAGGTTATTTTAAGAGGCGTTGGGTACCTAGGTTGACCTTAGCACTGCATTTTGCCCCCAAACTAATGGAAAGTTGGAGGAGACCACTAGGTCTTGGAGGACGTGCTCCTTGCTTGTTTATTGGATTTTGGGTGTTAATGGGACCAGTTTCTACCTTTGGAAGAGTTCGCATATAATAACAAGTTTAATTCCAGCATTCATATGGACCCGTTTGGAGTGTTTTATAGTAGGCAATACTGATCTCCCGTTGGTTGATTTGAGGCTTCTGAAACTAGGCCTTGTGGTACAAATTTTCTCCGTGAGTTACTAGATCAGATTTGGGTGATTCAAGATAGGCTACGAGTAGCTCTGAGTAGCAAAAGAGTTATATTGACTGCAGATGTCATCTATTAAAGTTCAAAGTTGGTAATAAGATCTTCCCATGATTATCACCCATAAAGGGCATGATGATGTGAGAGGAGGGACAAGCTTAGCCCCAGATATATATTAGAACCTTTGAGATCCTGCAGACAGTTATGGGCATAGCATATGCATTGGCATTGCCTCCTGCCTTTTAAGCAATCCACCAGTGTTTCATATATCTATGTTGTGGCAGTGCATTCTAGATGAGTCACACATATTTTTATGGGACTCGATTCAATTTTGCGAAAGTTTGGCATTTGTAGAGAAATCAATCTCTATTTTGTCCAGAGATGTCAAATGGTTGTGCTTCAGGGACACTCCAGTAGTTAAGGTTCAATGGCATCACTTCTAGTGGAGGAGACTACCTAGGAGACCGAGCATAAGATGTGGGCCTTGTATCCCTACCTATTTAAGCTTTCAGGCACTTCCTTATTCTTTATTTTTTCAGACACAAGTCCTTTTAGTTGTGGATGTTATAATGACCTTCATAGTTGTTTTCATTGTTTTCATACATTTTTGGTGTCTAGAGCTTTTCTATAACTACTCTAAGTTAGTTATGACTTACTGAACTGACAGTTTGGTTTTTTGGTGATTCGTTTGAGAATATTAATGATACCAAATATATTATGGAATATTTAATCTAATCATCATTTGGTAGAAATATAATTTTTACTCTTCTAATATGTTTTAAATTTGTATAAGATTCTTTAGTTATAATATATCTATATTACTTTATAAATTGTTTTATAACTTATTAAAAGTTTAAACAGAGATGGCGAATCTAGATATGTTAAAGTATTATTATTATATAATAGATTTTTATAAGAAAATTTTTTCTATTAATTATGGTATGTTCAAAATATTATATTTATTTCACCACAAACTTATTCAATATCCGTGTACATACATAGATAGATAATATATGTCCTTTATACTACCACCTCCACCGCAAGTGTGTATAGAGGAAGTGGCTAGGAAAATACATGTAATGTTATGACAGAAAACAAAAATAGGTTGGTGTTAGTGATGTGTCATCTCATTCTCCATTAAATTTAATGGATTACCTCTTTTGATTCCCTTTTTTTATTAATTAAATATTGGTTTCTATCATTGCAAATACAACTTAAAACATGTTCCTATCTATAATTTCTATTTTCTTATTAGATCTATGCCTATATGAACATATGTGTGTTGTGAAAAATTAAGAGGAAAATCAATTGTTTACATCAAGTTATTCAAGTTCGGGATCTAGTGGGACACTATTCAGAGGCTTCTTGGGGAGGTTTTTTGTTTTGGCATCTAGGTAGGCTAGGTTCACCCAATCTTTAGATTAAGCTTATTTACTGTAATCTTTTGCTATTATGCTAGTTTTGGGCAGGTAGTTGTCATTTGTATATATATATATATGAAGAATCAATGGTTTTGCAGCATTATACAACGTCCTAAGCTCATAAATACTACATTATACTAAAAGATAAGGGAATAAAATTTACTATACCAGGGTCCTAATCGGATAATTTGATATATATATATATCATGCTTTATTATCCGATTAGGACCCTGGTATAGTAAATTTTATTCCCTTATCTTTTAGTATAATGTAGTATTTATGAGCTTAGGACGTGGTATAGTGCTTCAAAACCATTGATTCTTCCCTTTTAAACTAAGTAACAAGAATGGTTGTTTAAATATATTTTAATTACGATTTAGGATTAGCATATACTTTATTTTTGTCATTTATTGTGAAATTTATATGGTTTGGGTTTTAATTTCACATTTGAGTATGGTTACTATGAGTTTTGGTTCATGTCCGGCATCTGATTATGATATTATCTAGGAGTTCAGGTACTGAATACTGTTGTTTAGAGAGTTGTGGTTTCTAGGAGTTTTAGTTTGAGTTCGACATCTAATTATGAGTTCTATTGTATATCATCTGTGTAGCCTCTCTTTATACCAAGTATTTTTGGTTTGAATACGGTATATGGCATCTTGTTATCCACCACTACTGGTTTAAGCCCAATGTCTCACCTCTCATTACTACCTATTGATTCTGATTCTAGCCCAATGCACATCTGGAGGGCTACTATGGTTTCATGGGATTGGTTCAGTTATGGACTAGTAACATATTTCTTTAAAATTACTTCTTCTGTGACTCACCCGCTTTTGGAGGCGGTGTTGGGTTAATTATCTTCTTCAATGTGCCTGGCAGGCTTATTGGGGCCCAATTAGGTTACTTTTGGTTTGCGTTTTATTACTCAATGATTTATCTCTCCTTATTGTTTTTATTTATTCCTTTTGTTGCTTTTGTGTAGTTTAATAGTTGTTTTCGTTTCTATCCCTATTTACTATTGACTTAGACTATATCCTTGACTTTTTGTTGTGTTTGTCCTGTATTTAGGTCAGTCGGTTGATGATACGTACTGAGTACTAGTTGTTGTGGTACTCATACTACACTTTTACGTCTTTACTCTAAGGCAGATCGAAGTACTAGCAACAGATATTGACATGATTCTTATTTTGTAATACTGATCCGGAGTAAGGTGAGCTTGGATTTTTCCTAGCTGATCCTCCTCTATCTATTCCAATTTAGTCTTGGTACTCGACACTGCTTGTATATATTGTGTGTTTTGAATTTTTCTTGTACTCTGGGTATCTTTTAGTAGTGGCTCTAGTATCGACCTTACTAAGTCTTGGAAGGGTACTCATTATATATTTACATCCTCTTCCTTTCTTATTTTGATATAATTTATATGTTTTTTTTTCTGTTTTTCACCTACTATTACTACCGCGATCATTTCTATTTAGTCTTCTTGTTTTCTCTACCCATTATCCCATTACATATCATTTTGGGATATGGTTGGTTGACCTACTAGTAGGATAATGTAGGCGCCATCACGACTTGAGAAATTGGGTCATGACAGAAGCACATTCTTTGACGTCCAGTTGGGTTACGTCGTACCTACTC
Organism: Capsicum annuum; assembly: GCF_002878395.1. Classification (NCBI taxonomy): domain Eukaryota; kingdom Viridiplantae; phylum Streptophyta; class Magnoliopsida; order Solanales; family Solanaceae; genus Capsicum; species Capsicum annuum. The sequence continues at coordinate 31,279 of NW_025886967.1, forward strand.
ATAGACTTTGGTTGTTTAAGGTCTTTATGTGATAAGTTTATAACTATTGGTGGGTAGTGTGGCTTGAATACCTTGTTTAGTTATTGATACTCCTTCGGCTGATATAGGGGATTTATAGTAGAATTTTAACTTGGAATCCTTGGACTCGATAATCGCTTCTCCTTTAAGGCTTGTCTTAGTATTCATAGTATCTATGGGATTATTATGAGATACCTTGACCTAGGCTCGGGTAGCTTCTTGCGTTAAGTCAGTTTGTCAAAACCTGTTACTAGCTTTACCGCTCCTATATGACCATCTGACTTAAGATAACGTATTGTTTACCATTGTATATGACTGTAAAATGCTTAGATTGCATAGTGATGAACTCATTATTGGTAGTAAATTAGTTTACACTCTCTATTGTTCTTTTCTGATTTTTCATCCATGGCATGTCAGTATTTTAACATAAAAACACTATCTTCAACCATATAAATGAGATATGTGAATAAATGAATTTGGTCTTTCAGAAAGAAAATGGATTATTTAGTCTTGGTTCAATTTTGGGTACTTGATTTTACTCCTTATTACATATTTAGCCTCAATTTGTGCATCATTCTTTATTTCTATTTGGAAGTACGGTTCGATTATGAGCTTGATTTATGAATATGTCAGGAGGAGGAGTACACATGTTATGATCCAAATCCATCGTAACTGACACCCATACTAACTTTGGTGAGAGAACCATCTAACCCCAGCCATCAAACCCAACAAATCAAAATAATGGAATTAATCATTTTTCATTAAATGAAATAATGCCTCCAATATTCTAAATGAGCACTTAAACAAATCCCCTAGAATAGGAAAGTCAATATACCAAAATCTTACAAATGTTAATGAAAGGGTTCAACCCAAAAACATTTGAAAATGTTCAAGTCCAAAACAATGGACCGAAAACTAAGTGAAGAACCCATTATAACCTGAAATATATAGCTAACCCTCCAGTTAGAATGTTATTCACTCTACAATTGAGGTCTTGAAACCGTCTCCTAAATATTTTTTTCACTCAACTAAAAGAAGAGCACGCATAATATGAGTATACAAGGAACAATGATGTACTGGTAGGGTCATTGAGCAATTGAAAAATGAGATATATGAATAAGTACCATAACATATAAAAGTAAGAACAACCATGAACACCTACCATGTAACCTTATCTCAAGTTTATGACACTTACCCTTTTTCAACACCACCATAGAACTCAGTCAATATAAGTCAAAATAAACAACCACTCAAGTCAAGACCATGACTACCAATAAGAATCCAAGTCAACAAACCATGATGCAACCACAATATGTTATCCTTTTGTTAATTACACAAGTAAAGAAAAATTTTATGATAATACCAATCAAGTAATTTGATCTCGATCTCTCATCCCTTCCAACAATAATGATCTTAGGTGGATTTATGCACCTAAGTGTCATTATCTATGTTTGTTTAGCCATGTTTTGAGGACTTTTTGTGTGCTTAATGAGTTAATATTTATATAGATAAGCATATAAGTGTTAATATACTTTATTTTAATATTTAAGTTGTGTTTCAAACAAGTTTAGAATCAAGTTGGTCACTTAGATTTTAGATGGGAAAACTAGTATTACTAGCTTGATCTATATGTTTTTCTAGTTGGTCTCAATGGATTCTAGTATGTGTAATGAGTTACCAACAGGTTTACTATGTAATTATGAGTGTAACAACTTTATTATAGTATTTAAGGTTCAATTTAAACAATCCAATTGACTAAACACTAAGTTAAAGATCAAAAGGGCAAAACTAGTACTCTTAGCTTATGGTACTACATCATTGTCTTGGATTGTT